>NW_020623156.1:4098002-4105948 GCF_003573695.1 Papaver somniferum
ATGAACTGGATCGGAAATATATCAGTTTTCAACATCCCAGGTTCAAATATTACTAGAGTTAGACCTGAGTCTCTCATTAGGATGAACTGGATCAGAAATATATCAGTTTTGAACATCCCGGGTTCAAATATTACTAGAGTTAGACCTGAGTCTCTCATTAGGATGAACTGGATCATAAATATATCAGTTTTCAACATCCCGGGTTCAAATATTATTAGAGTTACACCTGAGACTCTCGTTCGGATGAACTGGACCGGAAAAACATCAGTTTTCAACATCTCTGGTTCAAAGATTACTAGAGTTCGAACTGAGTCTCTCATTAGGATGAACTGGATCAGAAATATATCAGTTTTCAACATCCCGGGTTCAAATATTACTAGAGTTAGACCTGAGTCTCTCGTTCAGATGAACTGGATCAGAAATATATCTGTTTTCAACATCCCGGGTTCAAATATCACTAGAGTTAGACCTGAGTCTATCGTTCGAATGAACTGGATCGAAAATATATCAGTTTTCAACATCCCAGGTTCAAATATTACTAGAGTTAGACCTGAGTATCTCATTAGGATGAACTGGATCAGAAATATATCAGTTTTCAACATCCCGGGTTCAAATATTACTAGAGTTAGACCTGAGTCTCTCATTAGGATGAACTGGATCAGAAATTTATCAGTTTTCAACATCCCGGGTTCAAATATTATTAGAGTTACACCTGAGACTCTCGTTCGGATGAACTGGACCGGAAAAACATCAGTTTTCAACATCTCTGGTTCAAAGATTACTAGAGTTCGAACTGAGTCTCTCATTAGGATGACCTGGATCAGAAATATATCAGTTTTCAACATCCCGGGTTCAAATATTACTAGAGTTAGACCTGAGTCTCTCGTTCAGATGAACTGGATCAGAAATATATATGTTTTCAACATCCCGGGTTCAAATATCACTAGAGTTAGACCTGAGTCTATCGTTCGAATGAACTGGATCGAAAATATATCAGTTTTCAACATCCCAAGTTCAAATATTACTAGAGTTAGACCTGAGTCTCTCATTAGGATGAACTGGATCAGAAATATATCAGTTTTCAACATCTCGGGTTCAAATATTACTAGAGTTATACCTGAGTCTCTCGTTCGGATGAACTGGAACGGAAATATATCAGTTTTCAACATCTCAGGTTCAAAGATTACTAGATTTAGACCTGAGTTTCTCGTTCGGATGAACTGGATCAGAAATATATCAGTTTTCAACATCCCGGGTTCAAATATTACTAGAGTTAGACCTGAGTCTCTCGTTCGGATGAACTGGATCGGAAATATATCAGTTTTCAACATCCGAGGTTCAAAGATTTCTAGATTTAGACCAGAGTTTCTCGTTCGGATGAATTGGATCAAAAATATATCAGTTTTAAACATCCTGGGTCCAAATATTATTAGAGTTAGACCTGAGTCTCTCGTTTGGATGAACTGGATCGGAAATATATCAGTTTTCAATATCCCAGGTTCAAATATTACTAGAGTTAGACCTGAGTCTCTCACTCGGATGAACTGGATCAGAAATATATCAGTTTTCAACATTCCGGGTTCAAATATTACTAGAGTTAGACCTGAGTCTCTCGTTCGGATGAACTGGATCGGAAATATATCAGTTTTCAACATCTCCGGTTCAAATATTACTAGAGTTAGACCTGGGTCTCTTATTAAGATTAGCTGGATCAGAAATATATCAGTTCTCAACATCCCGGGTTCAAATACTACTAGTGTTAGACCTGAGACTCTCGTTCGGATGAACTGGACCGGAAATATATCAGTTTTCAATATCCCGGTTTCAAAGATTACTAGATTTTGACCTGAGTCTCTCGTTCGGATGAACTGGATCAGAAATATATCAGTTTTCAACATCCCGGGTTCAAATATCACTAGAGTTAGACCTGAGTCTCTCGTTCGAATGATCTGGATCGGAAATATATCAGTTTTCAACATCCCAAGTTCAAATATTAATAGAGTTAGACCTGAGTCTCACATTAGGATGAACTGGATCACAAATATATTAGTTTTCAACATCCCGGGTTCAAATATTACTAGAGTTAAACCTGAGACTCTCGTTCGGATGAACTAGACCTGAAATATATAAGTTTTCAACATCCCAGGTTCAAATATTGCTAGAGTTAGACCTGAGTCTCTCATTCGGATGAACTGGATCAGAAATATATCAATTTATAACATCCCGGGTTCAAATATTACTAGAGTTAGACCCTAGTCTCTCGTTCGGATGAACTGGATCGGAAATATATCAGTTTTCAACAACCCAGGTTCAAATATTACTAGAGTTAGACCTGAGTCTCTCGTTCGGATGAACTGGACCGGAAATATATCAGTTTTCAACATCCCGGGTTCAAAGATCACTAGATTTAGACCTGAGTCTATTGTTCGGATGAACTGGATCAGAAATATATCAGTTTTCAACATCCCGGGTTAATATATTACTAGACTTAGACCCGAGACCCTCGTTCGGATGAACTGGACCGGAAATATATCAGTTTTCAACTTCCCGGGTTCAAAGATTACTAGATTTAGACCTGAGCCTCTCGTTCAGATGAACTGGATCATAAATATATCTGTTTTCAACATCCCGGGTTCAAATATCACTAGAGTTAGACCTGAGTCTATCGTTCGAATGAACTGGATCGAAAATATATCAGTTTTCAACAACCCAAGTTCAAATATTACTAGAGTTAGACCTGAGTCTCTCATTAGGATGAACTGGATCAGAAATATATCAGTTTTCAACATCCCAAGTTCAAATATTACTAGAGTTATACCTGAGTCTCTCATTAGGATGAACTGGATCAGAAATATATCAATTTTCAACATCCCGGGTTCAAATATTACTAAAGTTAGACCGGAGTCTCTCGTTCGGATGAACTGGATCGGAAATATATCAGTTTTCAACAACCCAGGTTCAAATATTACTAGAGTTAGACCTGAGTCTCTCGTTCGGATGAACTGGACCGGAAATATATCAGTTTTCAACATCCCGGGTTCAAAGATCACTAGATTTAGACCTGAGTCTATTGTTCGGATGAACTGGATCAGAAATATATCAGTTTTCAACATCCCGGGTTCAAATATTACTAAACTTAGACCCGAGACTCTCGTTCGGATGAACTGGATCGGAAATATATCAGTTTTCAATATCCCGGGTTCAAAGATTACTAGATTTTGACCTGAGTCTCTCGTTCGGATGAACTGGATCAGAAATATCACAGTTTTCAACATCCCGGGTTCAAATATCACTAGAGTTAGACCTGAGTCTCTCGTTCGAATGATCTGGATCGGAAATATATCAGTTTTCAACATCCCAAGTTCAAATATTAATAGAGTTAGACCTGAGTCTCTCATTAGGATGAACTGGATCATAAATATATTAGTTTTCAACATCCCGGGTTCAAATATTACTAGAGTTAGACCTGAGACTCTCGTTCGGATGAACTAGACCTGAAATATATAAGTTTTCAACATCCCAGGTTCAAATATTACTAGAGTTAGACCTGAGTCTCTCATTCGGATGAACTGGATCAGAAATATATCAATTTTCAACATCCCGGGTTCAAATATTACTAGAGTTAGACCCGAGTCTCTCGTTTGGATGAACTGGATCGGAAATATATCAGTTTTCAACAACCCAGGTTCAAATATTACTAGAGTTAGACCTGAGTCTCTCGTTCGGATGAACTGGACCGGAAATATATCAGTTTTCAACATCCCGGGTTCAATGATCACTAGATTTAGACCTGAGTCTATTGTTCGGATGAACTGGATCAGAAATATATCAGTTTTCAACATCCCGGGTTCAAATATTACTAGACTTAGACCCGAGACTCTCGTTCGGATGAACTGGACCGGAAATATATCAGTTTTCAACTTCCCGGTTTCAAAGATTACTAGATTTAGACCTGAGCCTCTCGTTCAGATGAACTGGATCAGAAATATATCTGTTTTCAACATCCCGGGTTCAAATATCACTAGAGTTAGACCTGAGTCTATCGTTCGAATGAACTGGATCGAAAATATATCAGTTTTCAACAACCCAAGTTCAAATATTACTAGAGTTAGACCTGAGTCTCTCATTAGGATGAACTGGATCATAAATATATCAGTTTTCAACATCCCAAGTTCAAATATTACTAGAGTTAGACCTGAGTCTCTCATTAGGATGAACTGGATCAGAAATATATCAAATTTCAACATCCCGGGTTCAAATATTACTAGAGTTAGACCTGAGTCTCTCGTTCGGATGAACTGGACCGGAAATATATCAGTTTTGAACATCCCAGGTTCAAAGATTACTAGATTTAGACCGGAGTTTCTCGTTCGGATAAACTGGATCAGAAATATATCAGTTTTCAACATCTCGGGTTCAAATATTACTAGAGTTAGACCCGAGTCTCTCGTTCGGATGAACTGGATCAGAAATATATCAGTTTTCAACATCCCGGGTTCAAATATTACTAGAGTTAGACCTGAGTCTCCCGTTCGGATGAACTGGATCGGAAATATATCAGTTTTCAACATCGCAGGTTCAAATATTACTAGAGTTAGACCTGAGTATCTTATTAGGATGAATTGGATAAGAAATATATCATTTTTCAACATCCCGGGTTCAAATATCACTAGAGTTAGACCTGAGTCTCTCGTTCGAATGAACTGGATAGGAAATATATTAGTATTCAACATCCCAGGTTCAAATATTACTAGAGTTAGACCTAAGTCTCTCGTTGGATGAACTGGATCGGAAATATATCAGTTTTCAACATCCCAGGTTCAAATATTACTAGAGTTAGACCTGAGTCTCTCATTCGGATGAACTGGACCGGAAATATATCAGTTTTCAACATCCCGGATTCAAATATTACTAGAGGTAGACCTGAGTCTCTCGTTCGGATGAACTGGACCGGAAATATATCAGTTTTCAACCTACCAGGTTCAAAGATTACTAGATTTAGACCTGAGTCTCTCGTTCGGATGAACTGGATCAGAAATATATCAGTTTTCAACATCTCGGGTTCAAATATTACTAGTGTTAGACCTGAGTCTCTCGTTTGGATGAACTGGATCGGAAATATATCAGTTTTCAACATCCCAGGTTCAAATATTACTAGAGTTAGACCTGAGTCTCTCGTTCGGATGAAGTGGATCAGAAATATATCAGTTTTCAACATCCCGGGTTCAAATATTACTAGAGTTAGACCTGAGTCTCTCGTTCGGATGAACTGTAACGGAAATATATCAGTTTTCAACATCCCGGGTTCAAAGATTACTAGATTTAGACCTGAGTCTCTCGTTCGGATGAACTGGATCAGAAATATATCAGTTTTCAACATCCCGGGTTCAAATATTACTAGAGTTAGACCTGAGTCTCTCGTTCGGATGAACTGGACCGGAAATATATCAGTTTTCAACATCCCAGGTTCAAAGATTACTAGATTTAGACCGGAGTTTCTCGTTCGGATGAACTGGATCAGAAATATATCAATTTTAAACATCCCGGGTTCAAATATTACTAGAGTTAGACCCGAGTCTCTCATTTGGATGAACTGGATCGGAAATATATCAGTTTTTAATATCCCAGATTTAAATATTACTAGAGTTAGACCTGAGTCTCTCATTCGGATGAACTGGACCGGAAATATATCAGTTTTCAACATCCCGGATTCAAATATTACTAGAGGTAGACCTGAGTCTCTCGTTCGGATGAACTGGACCGGAAATATATCAGTTTTCAACATCCCGGGTTCAACGATCACTAGATTTAGACCCGAGTCTATTGTTCGGATGAACTGGATCAGCAATATATCAGTTTTCAACATCTCGGGTTCAAATATTACTAGAGTTAGACCTGAGTCTCTCGTTTGGATGAACTGGATCGGAAATATATCAGTTTTCAACATCCCAGGTTCAAATATTACTAGAGTTAGACCTGAGTCTCTCGTTCGGATGAACTGGATCAGAAATATATCAGTTTTCAACATCCCGGGTTCAAATATTACTAGAGTTAGACCTGAGTCTCTCGTTCGGATGAACTGTAACGGAAATATATCAGTTTTCAACATCCCGGGTTCAAAGATTACTAGATTTAGACTTGAGTCTCTCGTTCGGATGAACTGGATCAGAAATATATCAGTTTTCAACATCACGGGTTCAAAGATTACTAGAGTTAGACCTGAGACTCTCGTTCGGATGAACAGGACCGGAAATATATCAGTTTTCAACATCCCGGGTTCAAACATTACTAGATTTAGACCTGAGTCTCTCGTTCGGATGAACTGGATCAGAAATATATCTGTTTTCAACATCCCGGGTTCAAATATCACTAGAGTTAGACCTGAGTTTATCTTTCGAATGAACTGGATCGGAAATGTATCAGTTTTCAACATCCCAAGTTCAAATATTACTAGATTTAGACCTGAATCTCTCATTAGGATGAACTGGATCAGAAATATATCAGTTTTCAACATCCCGGGTTCAAATATTACTAGAGTTAGACATGAGTCTCTCGTTCGGATGAACTGGACCGGAAATATATCAGTTTTCAACATCCCAGGTTCAAAGATTACTAGATTTAGACCAGAGTTTCTCGTCCGGATGAACTGGATCAGAAATATATCAGTTTTCAACATCCCGGGTTCAAATATTACTAGAGTTAGACCCGAGCCTCTCGTTTGGATGAACTGGATCGGAAATATATCAGTTTTCAATATCCCAGGTTCAATCATTACTAGAGTTAGACCTGAGTCTCTCATTCGAATGAACTGGATCAGAAATATATCAGTTTTCAACATCCCGGGTTCAAATATTACTAGAGTTAGACCTGAGTCTCCCGTTCGGATGAACTGGATCGGAAATATATCAGTTTTCAACATCGCAGGTTCAAATATTACTAGAGTTAGACCTGAGTATCTTATTAGGATGAATTGGATAAGAAATATATCATTTTTCAACATCCCGGGTTCAAATATCACTAGAGTTAGACCTGAGTCTCTCGTTCGAATGAACTGGATAGGAAATATATTAGTATTCAACATCCCAGGTTTAAATATTACTAGAGTTAGACCTAAGTCTCTCGTTGGATGAACTGGATCGGAAATATATCAGTTTTCAACATCCCAGGTTCAAATATTACTAGAGTTAGACCTGAGTCTCTCATTCGGATGAACTGGACCGGAAATATATCAGTTTTCAACATCCCGGATTCAAATATTACTAGAGGTAGACCTGAGTCTCTCGTTCGGATGAACTGGACCGGAAATATATCAGTTTTCAACCTACCAGGTTCAAAGATTACTAGATTTAGACCTGAGTCTCTCGTTCGGATGAACTGGATCAGAAATATATCAGTTTTCAACATCTCGGGTTCAAATATTACTAGTGTTAGACCTGAGTCTCTCGTTTGGATGAACTGGATCGGAAATATATCAGTTTTCAACATCCCAGGTTCAAATATTACTAGAGTTAGACCTGAGTCTCTCGTTCGGATGAAGTGGATCAGAAATATATCAGTTTTCAACATCCCGGGTTCAAATATTACTAGAGTTAGACCTGAGTCTCTCGTTCGGATGAACTGTAACGGAAATATATCAGTTTTCAACATCCCGGGTTCAAAGATTACTAGATTTAGACTTGAGTCTCTCGTTCGGATGAACTGGATCAGAAATATATCAGTTTTCAACATCCCGGGTTCAAAGATTACTAGAGTTAGACCTGAGACTCTCGTTCGGATGAACAGGACCGAAAATATATCAGTTTTCAACATCCCGGGTTCAAACATTACTAGATTTAGACCTGAGTCTCTCGTTCGGATGAACTGGATCAGAAATATATCTGTTTTCAACATCCCGGGTTCAAATATCACTAGAGTTAGACCTGAGTTTATCTTTCGAATGAACTGGA
>NW_020623156.1:4105958-4106511 GCF_003573695.1 Papaver somniferum
ATTACTAGAGTTAGACCTGAGTCTCTCATTCGAATGAACTGGATCAGAAATATATCAGTTTTCAACATCCCGGGTTCAAATATTACTAGAGTTAGACCTGAGTCTCCCGTTCGGATGAACTGGATCGGAAATATATCAGTTTTCAACATCGCAGGTTCAAATATTACTAGAGTTAGACCTGAGTATCTTATTAGGATGAATTGGATAAGAAATATATCATTTTTCAACATCCCGGGTTCAAATATCACTAGAGTTAGACCTGAGTCTCTCGTTCGAATGAACTGGATAGGAAATATATTAGTATTCAACATCCCAGGTTTAAATATTACTAGAGTTAGACCTAAGTCTCTCGTTGGATGAACTGGATCGGAAATATATCAGTTTTCAACATCCCAGGTTCAAATATTACTAGAGTTAGACCTGAGTCTCTCATTCGGATGAACTGGACCGGAAATATATCAGTTTTCAACATCCCGGATTCAAATATTACTAGAGGTAGACCTGAGTCTCTCGTTCGGATGAACTGGACCGGAAATATATCAGTTTTCAACCT
>NW_020623156.1:4106521-4113491 GCF_003573695.1 Papaver somniferum
GGTTCAAATATTACTAGAGTTAGACCTGAGTCTCTCGTTCGGATGAACTGCACCGGAAATATATCAGTTTTCAACATCCCAGGTTCAAAGATTACTAGATTTAGACCGGAGTTTCTCGTTCGGATGAACTGGATCAGAAATATATCAGTTTTCAACATCCCGGGTTCAAATATTACTAGAGTTAGACCCTAGTCTCTCGTTTGGATGAACTGGATCGGAAATATATCAGTTTTTAATATCCCAGGTTTAAATATTATTAGAGTTAGACCTGAGTCTCTCATTCGGATGAACTGGATCAGAAATATATCAGTTTTCAACATCTCGGGTTCAAATATTACTAGAGTTAGACCTGAGTCTCTCGTTTGGATGAACTGGATCGTAAATATATCAGTTTCCAACATCCCAGGTTCAAATATTACTAGAGTTAGACCTGAGTCTCTCGTTCGGATGAACTGGATCGGAAATATATCAGTTTTCAACATCGCAGGTTCAAATATTACTAGAGTTAGACCTCAGTCTCTCGTTCGGATGAACTGAATCACAAATATATAGGTTTTCAACATCCCGGCTTCAAATATTACTAAAGTGAAACCCGAGTCTCTCGTTTGGATGAACTGGATCGGAAATATATCAGTTTTTAATATCCCAGGTTCAAATATTACTAGAGTTAGACCTGAGTCTCTCATTCGGATGAACTGGATCAGAAATATATCAGTTTTCAGCATCCCGGGTTCAAATATTACTTGAGTTAGACCTGAGTCTCCCGTTCGGATGAACTGGATCGGAAATATATTAGTTTTCAACATCGCAGGTTCAAATATTACTAGAGTTAGACCTAAGTCTCTCGTTCGGATGAACTTGATCGGAAATATATTAGTTTTCAACATCCCAGGTTCAAATATTACTAGAGTTAGACCTGAGTCTCTCATTAGGATGAACTGGATCAGAAATATATCAGTTTTCAACATCCCGGATTCAAATATTACTAGAGGTAGACCTGAGTCTCTCGTTCGGATGAACTTGACCGGAAATATATCAGTTTTCAACCTCCCAGGTTCAAAGATTACTAGATTTAGACCTGAGTTTCTCGTTCGGATGAACTGGATCAGAAATATATCAGTTTTCAACATCTCGGGTTCAAATATTACTAGAGTTAGACCTGAGTCTCTCGTTTGGATGAACTGGATCGGAAATATATCAGTTTTCAATTTCCCAGGTTCAAATATTACTAGAGTTAGACCTGAGTCTCTCGTTCGAATGATCTGGATCGGAAATATATGAGTTTACAACATCCCGGGTTCAAATATTACTAGATTTAGACCAGAGTCTCTCGTTCGGATGAACTGGATCAGAAATATATCAGTTTTCAACATCCCAAGTTCAAATATTACTAGATTTAGACCTGAGTTTCTCGTTCGGATGAACTGGATCAGAAATATATCAGTTTTCAACATCTCGGGTTCAAATATTACTAGAGTTAGACCTGAGACTCTCGTTCGGATGAACTGGATCGGAAATATATCAGTTTTCAATTTCCCAGGTTCAAATATTACTAGAGTTAGACCTGAGTCTCTCATTCGGATGAACTGGATCAGAAATATATCAGTTTTCAACATCCCGGGTTCAAATATTACTAGAGCTAGACCCGAGTCTCTCGTTCGGATGAACTGGATCGGAAATATATCAGTTTTCAACATCGCATGTTCAAATATTACTAGAGTTAGACCTCAGTCTCTCGTTCGGATGAACTGGACCGGATATATATCAGTTTTCAACATCCCGAGTTCAAATATTACTAGAGTTAGACCTGAGTATCTCGTTCGGATGAACTGTAACGAAAATATATCAGTTTTCAACATCCCGGGTTCAAAGATTACTATATTTAGACCTGAGTCTCTCGTTCGGATGAACTGGATCATAAATATATCAGTTTTCAACATCCCGGGTTCAAATATTACTAGAGTTAGACCTGAGACTCTCGTTCGGATGAACAGGACCAGAAATATATCAGTTTTCAACATCCCGGGTTTAAACATTACTAGATTTAGACCTGAGTCTCTCGTTCGGATGAACTGGATCAGAAAAATATCTGTTTTCAACATCCCGGGTTCAAATATCACTAGAGTTAGACCTGAGTTTATCTTTCGAATGAACTGGATCGGAAATGTATCAGTTTTCAACATCCCAAGTTCAAATATTACTAGAGTTAGACCTGAGTCTCTCATTAGGATGAACTAGATCAGAAATATATCAGTTTTCAACATCCCAAGTTCAAATATTACTAGAGTTACACCTGAGTCTATCATTAGGATGAACTGGATCAGAAATATATCAGTTTTCAACATTCCGGGTTCAAATATTACTAGAGTTAGACCTGAGACTCTCGTTCGGATGAACTGGATCGGAAATATATCAGTTTTCAATATCCCAGGTTCAAATATTACTAGAGTTAGACCTGCGTCTCTCGTTCGGATGAACTGGATAAGAAATATATCAGTTTTCAACATCCCAGGTTCAAATATTACTAGAGTTAGACCTCAGTCTCTCGTTCGGATGAACTGGACCGGATATATATAAGTTTTCAACATCCCAGGTTCAAAGATTACTAGATTTAAACCTGAGTCTCTCGTTCGGATGAACTGGATAAGAAATATATCAGTTTTCAACATCCCAGGTTCAAATATTACTAGAGTTAGACCTGAGTCTCTCGTTCGGATGAACTGTAACGAAAATATATCAGTTTTCAACATCCCGGGTTCAAAGATTACTAGATTTAGACCTGAGTCTCTCGTTCGGATGAACTGGATCAGAAATATATCAGTTTTCAACATCTCGGGTTCAAATATTACTAGAGTTAGACCTGAGACTCTCGTTCGGATGAACAGGACCGGAAATATATCAGTTTTAAACATCCCGGGTTCAAACATTACTAGATTTAGACCTCAGATGAACTGGATCAGAAAAATATCTGTTTTCAACATCCCGGGTTCAAATATCACTAGAGTTAGACCTGAGTTTATCTTTCGAATGAAATGGATCGGAAATGTATCAGTTTTAAACATCCCAAGTTCAAATATTACTAGAGTTAGACCTGAGTCTCTCGTTTGGATGAACTGGATCGGAAATATATCAGTTTTCAATATCCCAGGTTCAAATATTACTAGAGTTAGACCTGAGTCTCTCATTCGGATGAACTGGATTAGAAATATATCAGTTTTCAACATTCCGGGTTCAAATATTACTAGAGTTAGACCTGAGACTCTCGTTCGGATGAACTGGATCGGAAATATATCAGTTTTCAATATCCCAGGTTCAAATATTACTAGAGTTAGACCTGAGTCTCTCATTCGGATGAACTGGACCAGAAATATATCAGTTTTCAACATCCCAAGTTCAAATATTACTAGAGTTAGACCTGAGTCTATCATTAGGATGAACTGGATCAGAAATATATCAGTTTTCAACATTCCGGGTTCAAATATTACTAGAGTTAGACCTGAGACTCTCGTTCGGATGAACTGGATCGGAAATATATCAGTTTTCAATATCCCAGGTTAAAATATTACTAGAGTTAGACCTGAGTCTCTCATTCGGATGAACTGGATCAGAAATATATCAGTTTTCAACATCCCAAGTTCAAATATTACTAGAGTTAGACCTGAGTCTATCATTAGGATGAACTGGATCAGAAATATATCAGTTTTCAACATTCCGGGTTCAAATATTACTAGAGTTAGACCTGAGACTCTCGTTCAGATGAACTGGATTGGAAATATATCAGTTTTCAATATCCCAGGTTCAAATATTACTAGAGTTTGACCTGAGTCTCTCATTCGGATGAACTGGATCAGAAATATATCAGTTTTCAAAATCCCGGGTTCAAATATTACTAGAGTTAGACCCGAGTCTCTCGTTCGGATGAACTGGATCGGAAATATATCAGTTTTCAACATCGCAGGTTCAAATATTACTAGAGTTAGACCTCAGTCTCTCGTTCGGATGAACTGGACTGGATATATATCAGTTTTCAACATCCCGAGTTCAAAGATTACTATATTTAGACCTGAGTCTCTCGTTCGGATGAACTGGATAAGAAATATATCAGTTTTCAACATCCCAGGTTCAAATATTACTAGAGTTAGACCTCAGTCTCTCGTTCGGATGAACTGGACCGGATATATATCAGTTTTCAACATCCCAGGTTCAAAGATTACTAGATTTAGACCTGAGTCTCTCGTTCGGATGAACTGGATAAGAAATATATCAGTTTTCAACATCCCAGGTTCAAATATTACTAGAGTAAGACCTGAGTCTCTCGTTCGGATGAACTGTAACGAAAATATATCAGATTTCAACATCCCGGGTTTAAAGATTACTAGATTTAGACCTGAGTCTCTCGTTCGGATGAACTGGATCAGAAATATATCAGTTTTCAACATCCCGGTTTCAAATATTACTAGAGTTAGACCTAAGACTCTCGTTCGGATGAACAGGACCGGAAATATATCAGTTTTCAAGATCCCGGGTTCAAACATTACTAAATTTAGACCTGAGTCTCTCGTTCGGATGAACTGGATCCGAAATATATTTGTTTTCAACATCCCGGGTTCAAATATCACTAGAGTTAGACCTGAGTTTATCTTTCGAATGAACTGGATCGGAAATGTATCAGTTTTCAACATCCCAAGTTCAAATATTACTAGAGTTAGACCTGAGTCTCTCATTAGGATGAACTAGATCAGAAATATATCAGTTTTCAACATCCTGGGTTCAAATATTACTAGAGTTAGACCTGAGTCTCTCATTCGGATGAACTGGACCGGAAATATATCAGTTTTCAACATCCCAGGTTTAAAGATTACTAGATTTAGACCGGAGCTTCTCGTTCGGATGAACTGGATCAGAAATATATCATTTTTCAACATCCCGGGTTCAAATATTACTAGAGTTAGACCCGAGTCTCTCGTTTGGATGAACTGGATCGGAAATATATCAGTTTTCAATATCCCAGGTTCAAATATTACTAGAGTTAGACCAGAGTCTCTCATTCGGATGAACTGGATCAGAAATATATCAGTTTTCAACATTCCGGGTTCAAATATTACTAGAGTTAGACCTAAGTCTCCCGTTCGGATGAACTGGATCGGAAATATATTAGTTTTCAACATCGCAGGTTCAAATATTACTAGAGTTAGACCTGAGTATCTTATTAGGATGAATTGGATAAGAAATATATCATTTTTCAACATCCCGGGTTCAAATATCACTAGAGTTATACCTGAGTCTCTCGTTCGAATGAACTGGATCGGAAATATATCAGTATTCAACATCCCAGGTTCAAATATTACTAGAGTTATACCTAAGTCTCTCGTTCGGATGAACTTGATCGGAAATATATTAGTTTTCAACATCCCAGGTTCAAATATTACTAGAGTTAGACCTGAGTCTCTCATTAGGATGAACTGGATCAGAAATATATCAGTTTTCAACATCCCGGATTCAAATATTACTAGAGGTAGACCTGAGTCTCTCGTTCGGATGAACTGGACCGGAAATATATCAGTTTTCAACCTCCCAGGTTCAAAGATTACTAGATTTAGACCTGAGTTTCTCGTTCGGATGAACTGGATCAGAAATATATCAGTTTTCAACATTCCGGGTTCAAATATTACTAGAGTTAGACCTGAGACTCTCGTTCGGATGAACTGGATCGGAAATATATCAGTTTTCAATATCCCAGGTTCAAATATTACTAGAGTTAGACCTGAGTCTCTCATTCGGATGAACTGGATCAGAAATATATCAGTTTTCAACATCTCGGGTTCAAATATTACTAGAGTTAGACCCGAGTCTCTCGTTCGGATGAACTGGATCGGAAATATATCAGTTTTCAACATCCCGGGTTCAAATATCACTAGAGTTAGACCTGAGTCTATCGTTCGAATGAACTGGATCGGAAATGTATCAGTTTCCAACATCCCAAGTTCAAATATTACTGGAGTTAGACCTGAGTCTCTCGTTCGGATGAACTGGACCGAAAATATATCAGTTTTCAACATCTCAGGTTCAATGATTACTAGATTTACACCTGAGTGTCTCGTTCGGATGAATTGGATCAGAAATATATCAGTTTTCAACATCCCAGGTTCAAAGATTACTAGATTTAGACCTGAGTCTCTCATTAGGATGAACTGGACCGGAAATATATCAGTTTTCAACATCCCAGGTTTAAAGATTACTAGATTTAGACCGGAGCTTCTCGTTCGGATGAACTGGATCAGAAATATATCATTTTTCAACATCCCGGGTTCAAATATTACTAGAGTTAGACCCGAGTCTCTCGTTTGGATGAACTGGATCGGAAATATATCAGTTTTCAACATCCCGGGTTCAAATATTACTGGAGTTAGACCTGAGTCTCTCGTTTGGATGAACTGGATCGGAAATATATCAGTTTTCAACATCGCAGGTTCAAATATTACTAGAGTTAGACCTGAGTATCTTATTAGGATGAATTGGATAAGAAATATATCATTTTTCAACATCCCGGGTTCAAATATCACTAGAGTTAGACCTGAGTCTCTCGTTCGAATGAACAGGATCAGAAATATATTAGTTTTCAACATCCAAGGTTCAAATATTTCTAGAGGTAGACCTGAGTCTCTCATTAGGATGAACTGGATCAGAAATATATCAGTTTTCAACATCCCGGATTCAAATATTACTAGAGGTAGACCTGAGTCTCTCGTTCGGATGAACTGGATCGGAAATATATCAGTTTTCAACCTCCCAGGTTCAAAGATTACTAGATTTAGACCTGAGTATCTCGTTCGGATGAACTGAATCAAAAATATATCAGTTTTCAACATCCCGGGTTCAAATATTACTAGAGTTAGACCTGAGTCTCTCGTTTGGATGAACTGGATCGGAAATATATCAGTTTTCAATTTCCCAGGTTCAAATATTACTA
>NW_020623156.1:4114194-4170855 GCF_003573695.1 Papaver somniferum
TAGACCTGAGTCACTCGTTTGGATGAACTGGATCGGAAATATATCAGTTTTCAATATCCCAGGTTCAAATATTACTAGAGTTAGACCTGAGTCTCTCATTCGGATGAACTGGATCAGAAATATATCAGTTTTCAACATCCCGGGTTCAAATATTACTAGAGTTAGACCTGAGTCTCTCGTTCGGATGAACTGCACCGGAAATATATCAGTTTTCAACATCCCGGGTTCAAAGATTACTAGATTTAGACCTGAGTCTCTCGTTCGGATGAACTGGATAAGAAATATATCAGTTTTCAACATCCCAGGTTCAAATATTACTAGAGTTAGACCTGAGTCTCTCGTTCGGATGAACTGGACCGGAAATATATAAGTTTTCAACATCCCGGGTTTAAAGATTACTAGATTTAGACCTGAGTCTCTCGTTCGGATGAACTGGATAAGAAATATATCAGTTTTCAACATCCCGGATTCAAATATTACTAGAGTTAGACATGAGACTCTCGTTCGGATGAACTGGACCGGAAATATATCAGTTTTCAACATCTCCGGTTCAAAGATTACTAGATTTAGACCTGAGTCTCTCGTTCGGATGAACTGGATCAGAAATATATCTGTTTTCAACATCCCGGGTTCAAATATCACTAGAGTTAGACCTGAGTCTATCGTTCGAATGAATTGGATCAGAAATATATCAGTTTTCAACATCCCAAGTTCAAATATTACTAGAGTTAGACCTTCGTCTCTCGTTTGGATGAACTGGATGGGAAATATATCAGTTTTCAATTTCTCAGGTTCAAATATTACTAGAGTTAGACCTGAGTCTCTCATTCGGATGAACTGGATCAGAAATATATCAGTTTTCAACATCCCGGGTTCAAATATTACTAGAGTTAGACCTGAGTCTCTCATTAGGATGAACTAGATCAGAAATATATCAGTTTTCAACATCCCGGGTTCAAATATTACTGGAGTTTGACCTGAGTCTCTCGTTCGGATGAACTTGACCGAAAATATATATGTTTTCAACATCCCAGGTTCAATGATTACTAGATTTAGACCTGAGTGTCTCGTTCGGATGAATTGGATCAGAAATATATCAGTTTTCAACATCCCGTGTTCAAATATTTCTAGAGTTAGACCTGAGTCTCTCGTTCGGATGAACTGGATCGGAAATATATCAGTTTTCAATATCCCGGGTTCAAATATTACTAGAGTTCGACCTGAGTCTCTCGTTTGAATGAACTGGATCGGAAATATATCAGTTTTCAATATCCCAGGTTCAAATATTACAAGAGTTAGACCTGAGTCTCTCATTCGGATGAACTAGATCAGAAATATATCAGTTTTCAACATCCCGGGTTCAAATATTACTAGATTTAGACCTGAGTCTCTCGTTCGGATGAACTGGAACGGAAATATATCAGTTTTCAACATCCCGGGTTCAAAGATTACTAGATTTAGACCTGAGTCTCTCGTTCGGATGAACTGGATAAGAAATATATCAGTTTTCAACATCCCAGGTTCAAATATTACTAGAATTAGACCTGAGTCTCTCGTTCGGATGAACTGGACCGGAAATATATCAGTTTTCAACATCCCGGGTTCAAATATTACTAGATTTAGACCTGAGTTTCTCGTTCGGATGAACTGGATCAAAAATATATCAGTTTTCAACATCCCGGGTTCAAATATTACTAGAGTTAGACCTGAGTCTCTCGTTTGGATGAACTGGATCGGAAATATATCAGTTTTCAATTTCCCAGGTTCAAATATTACTAGAGTTAGACCTGAGTCTCTCATTCGGATGAACTGGATCAGAAATATATCAGTTTTCAACATCATGGGTTCAAATATTACTAGAGTTAGACCTGAGTCTCTCATTAGGATGAACTGGATCAGAAATTTATCAGTTTTCAACATCCCGGGTTCAAATATTACTGGAGTTAGACCTGAGTCTCTCGTTCGGATGAACTGGACCGGAAATATATCAGTTTTCAACATCCCAGGTTCAAAGATTACTAGATTTAGACCTGAGTGTCTCGTTCGGATGAATTGTATCAGAAATATATCAGTTTTCAACATCCCGGGATCAAATATTACTAGAGTTAGACCTGAGTCTCTCGTTTGGATGAACTGGATCGGAAATATATCAGTTTTCAATATCCCGGGTTCAAATATTACTAGAGTTAGACCTGAGTCTCTCGTTTGGATGAACTGGATCGGAAATATATCAGTTTTCAATATCCCAGGTTAAAATATTACTAGAGTTAGACCTGAGTCTCTCATTCGGATGAACTGGATCAGAAATATATCAGTTTTCAACATCCCGGGTTCAAATATTACTAGAGTTAGACCTGAGTCTCTCGTTCGGATGAACTGGACCGGAAATATATCAGTTTTCAACATCCCGGGTTCAAAGATTACTAGATTTAGACCTGAGTCTCTCGTTCGGATGAACTGGATAAGAAATATATCAGTTTTCAACATCCCAGGTTCAAATATTACTAGAGTTAGACCTGAGTCTCTCGTTCGGATGAACTGGACCGGAAATATATCAGTTTTCAACATCCCGGGTTTAAAGATTACTAGATTTAGACCTGAGTCTCTCGTTCGGATGAACTGGATCAGAAATATATCAGTTTTTACCATCCCAGGTTCAAATATTACTAGAGTTAGACCTGAGACTCTCGTTCGGATGAACTGGACCGGATATATCAGTTTTCAACATCCCGGGTTCAAAGATTACTAGATTTAGACCTGAGTCTCTCGTTCGGATGAACTGGATCAGAAATATATCAGTTTTCAACATCCCGGGTTCAAATATTACTAGAATTAGACCTGAGACTTTCGTTCGGATGAACTGGATCAGAAATATATCAGTTTTCAACATCCCGGGTTCAAATATTACTAGACTTAGACCCGAGACTCTCGTTCGGATGAACTTGACCGGAAATATATCAGTTTTCAACATGTCGGGTTCAAATATTACTAGAGTTAGACCTGAGTCTCTCGTTCGGATGAAATGGATCGGAAATATATTAGTTTTCAACATCGCAGGTTCAAATATTACTAGAGTTAAACCTGAGTATCTTATTAGGATGAATTGGATAAGAAATATATCATTTTTCAACATCCCAGGTTCAAATATTACTAGAGTTAGACCTGAGTCTCTCGTTCGGATGAACTGGACCGGAAATATATCAGTTTTCAACATCCCGGGTTCAAAGATTACTAGATTTAGACCTGAGTCTCTCGTTCGGATTAACTGGACCCGAAATATATCAGTTTTCAACATCCCGGGTTCAAATATTACTAGAGTTAGACCTGAGCCCCTTGTTCGGGTGAACTGGATCGGAAATATATCAGTTTTCAACACCCCAGGTTCAAATATTACTAGATTTAGACCTGAGTCTCTCGTTCGGATGAACTAGACCGGAAATATATCAGTTTTCAACATCACTGGTTCAAATATAACTAGAGTTACACCCGAGTCTCTCGTTCGGATGAACTGGATCAGAAATATACCAGTTTTCAACATCCCGGGTTCAAATATTACTAGAGTTAGACCTGAGACTCTCATTAGGATGAACTGGATCAAAACTATATCAGTTTTCAACATCCCAGGTTCAAATATTACTAGAGTTAGACCTGAGTCTCTCGTTCGGATGGACTGGATCAGAAATATATCAGTTTTCAACATCCCGGGTTCAAATATTACTAGAGTTAGACCTGAGTCTCTCGTTCGGATGAACTGGACCGGAAATATATTAGTTTTCAACATCCCGTGTTCAAAGATTACTGGATTTAGACATGAGTCTCTCGTTCGGATGAACTGGACTGGAAATATATCAGTTTTCAACATCCCGGGTTCAAATATTACTAGAGTTACACCCGAGAATCTCGTTCGGATGAACTGGATCGGAAATATATCAGTTTTCAACATCCCGGGTTCAAATATTACTAGAGTTAGACCTGAATCTCTCATTAGAATGAACTGGATCAAAACTATATCAGTTTTCAACATCCCAGGTTCAAATATTACTAGAGTTAGACCTGAGTCTCTCGTTCGGATGAACTGGATCAGAAATATATCAGTTTTCAACATCCCGGGTTCAAATATTACTAGAGTTAGACCTGAGTCTCTCGTTCGGATGAACTGGACCGGAAATATATCAGTTTTCAACATCCCAGGTTCAAAGATTACTAGAGTTCGACCTGAGTCTCTCATTAGGATGAACTGGATCAGAAATATATCAGTTTTCAACATCCCGGGTTCAAATATTACTAGAGTTAAACCTGAGTCTCTCGTTCGAATGAACTTGATCGAAAATATATTAGTTTTCAACATCCCAGGTTCAAATATTACTAGAGTTAGACCTGAGTCTCTCATTAGGATGAACTGGATCAGAAATATATCAGTTTTCAACATCCCGGGTTCAAATATTACTAGAGTTAGACCTGAGTCTCTCGTTCGGATGAACTGGACCGGAAATATATCAGTTTTCAACATCCCAGGTTCAAAGATTTCTAGAGTTCGACCTGAGTCTCTCATTAGGATGAACTGGATCAGAAATATATCAGTTTTCAACATCCCGGGTTCAAATATTACTAGAGTTAAACCTGAGTCTCTCGTTCGGATGAACTGGACCGGAAATATATCAGTTTTCAACATCCCAGGTTCAAAGATTACTAGATTTAGACCTGAGTTTCTCGTTCGGATGAACTGGATCATAAATATATCAGTTTTCAACATCCCAGGTTCAAATATTACTAGAGTTAGACCTGAGTCTCTCGTTCGGATGAACTGGACCGGAAATATATCAGTTTTCAACATCCCGGGTTCAAAGATTACTAGATTTAGACCTGAGTCTCTCATTAGGATGAACTGGATCAGAAATATATCATTTTTCAACATCCCGGGTTCAAATATTACTAGAGTTAGATCTGAGTCTCTCGTTCGGATGAACTGGACCGGAAATATATATCAGTTTCAACATCCCAGGTTCAAAGATTACTAGATTTAGACCTGAGTTTCTCGTTCAGATGAATTGGATCAGAAATATATCAGTTTTCAACATCCCGGTTTCAAATATTACTAGAGTTAGACTTGAGTCTCTCGTTTGGATGAACTGGATCGGAAATATATCAGTTTTCAATATACCAGGTTCAAATATTACTAGAGTTAGACCTGAGTCTCTCACTCGGATGAACTAGGTCAAAAATATATTAGTTTTCAACATCCCGGGTTCAAATGTTACTAGAGTTAGACCTGAGTCTCTCGTTCGGATGAACTGGATCAGAAATATATCAGTTTTCAACATCCTCGGTTCAAATATTACTAGAGTTAGACCTGAGTCTCTCATTAGGATGAATTGCATCAGAAATATATCAGTTTTCAACATCCCGGGTTCAAATATTATTAGAGTTAGACTTGAGACTCTCGTTCGGATGAACTGGACCGAAAATATATCATATTTCAACATCCCGGGTTCAAAGATTACTAGATTTAGACCTGAGTCTCTCGTTCGGATGAACTGGATCAGAAATATATCAGTTTTCAACATCCCGGGTTCAAATATCACTAGAGTTAGACCTGAGTCTCTCGTTCGAATGAACTTGATCGAAAATATATTAGTTTTCAACATCCCAGGTTCAAATATTACTAGAGTTAGACCTGAGTCTCTCATTAGGATGAACTGGATCAGAAATATATCAGTTTTCAACATCCCGGGTTCAAATATTACTAGAGTTAGACCTGAGTCTCTCGTTCGGATGAACTGGATCGGAAATATATCAGTTTTCAACATCCCGGGTTCAAAGATTACTAGATTTAGACCTGAGTCTCTCGTTCGGATGAACTGGATCAGAAATATATCAGTTTTCAACATCCCGGGTTCAAATATTACTAGAGTTAGACCTGAGTCTCTCGTTTGGATGAACTGGATCGGAAATATATCAGTTTTCAATTTCCCAGGTTCAAATATTACTAGAGTTAGACCTGAGTCTCTCATTCGGATGAACTAGATCAGAAATATATCAGTTTTCAACATCCCGGGTTCAAATATTACTAGAGTTAGACCTGAATCTCTCATTAGGATGAACTGGATCAGAAATATATCAGTTTTCAACATCCCGGGTTCAAATATTACTGGAGTTAGACCTGAGTCTCTCGTTCGGATGAACTGGACCGGAAATATATCAGTTTTCAACATCCCGGGTTCAAATATTACTAGAGTTAGACCTGAGTCTCTCATTTGGATGAACTGGATCGGAAATATATCAGTTTTCAATATCCCGGGTTCAAATATTACTAGATTTAGACCTGAGTCTCTCGTTTGGATGAACTGGATCGGAAATATATCAGTTTTCAATATCCCAGGTTCAAATATTATTAGAGTTAGACCTGAGTCTCATATTCGGATGAACTGGATCAGAAATATATCAGTTTTCAACATCCCGGGTTCAAATATTACTAGAGTTAGACCTGAGTCTCTCGTTCGGATGAACTGGACCGGAAATATATCAGTTTTCAACATCCGGGTTCAAAGATTACTAGATTTTGACCTGAGTCTCTCGTTCGGATGAACTGGATAAGAAATATATCAGTTTTCAACATCCCAGGTTCAAATATTACTAGAGTTAGACCTGAGTCTCTCGTTCGGATGAACTGGACCGGAAATATATCAGTTTTCAACATCCCGGGTTTAAAGATTACTAGATTTAGACCTGAGTATCTCGTTCGGATGAACTGGATAAGAAATATATCAGTTTTCAACATCCCGGGTTCAAATATTACTAGAGTTAGACATGAGACTCTCGTTCGGATGAACTGGACCGGAAATATATCAGTTTTCAACATCTCGGGTTCAAAGATTACTAGATTTAGACCTGAGTCTCTCGTTCGGATGAACTGGATCAGAAATATATCTGTTTTCAACATCCCGGGTTCAAATATCACTAGAGTTAGACCTGAGTCTATCGTTCGAATGAATGGATCAGAAATAAATCAGTTTTCAACATCCCAAGTTCAAATATTACTAGAGTTAGACCTTCGTGTCTCGTTTGGATGAACTGGATCGGAAATATATCAGTTTTCAATTTCTCAGGTTCAAATATTACTAGAGTTAGACCTAAGTCTCTCCTTCGGATGAACTGGATCAGAAATATATCAGTTTTCAACATCCCGGGTTCAAATATTACTAGAGTTAGACCCGAGTCTCTCATTAGGATGAAATAGATCAGAAATATATCAGTTTTCAACATCCCGGGTTCAAATATTACTGGAGTTAGACCTGAGTCTCTCGTTCGGATGAACTGGACCGAAAATATATCAGTTTTCAACATCCCAGGTTCAATGATTACTAGATTTAGACCTGAGTGTCTCGTTCGGATGAATTGGATCAGAAATATATCAGTTTTCAACATCCCGGGTTCAAATATTTCTAGAGTTAGACCTGAGTCTCTCGTTTGGATGAACTGGATCTGAAATATATAAGTTTTCAATATCCCGGGTTCAAATATTACTAGAGTTAGACCTGAGTCTCTCGTTTGAATGAACTGGATCGAAAATATATCAGTTTTCAATATCCCATGTTCAAATATTACAAGAGTTAGACCTGAGTCTCTCATTCGGATGAACTAGATCAGAAATATATCAGTTTTCAACATCCCGGGTTCAAATATTACTAGAGTTAGACCTGAGTCACTCGTTCGGATGAACTGGAACGGAAATATATCAGTTTTCAACATCCCGGGTTCAAATATTACTAGATTTAGACCTGAGTCTCTCGTTCGGATGAACTGGATAAGAAATATATCAGTTTTCAACATCCCAGGTTCAAATATTACTAGAGTTAGACCTGAGTCTCTCGTTCGGATGAACTGGACCGGAAATATATCAGTTTTCAACATCCCGGGTTCAAAGATTACTAGATTTAGACCTGAGTTTCTCGTTCTGATGAACTGGATCAAAAATATATCAGTTTTCAACATCCCGGGTTCAAATATTACTAGAGTTAGACCTGAGTCTCTCGTTTGGATGAACTGGATCGGAAATATATCAGTTTTCAATTTCCCAAGTTCAAATATTACTAGAGTTAGACCTGAGTCTCTCATTCGGATGAACTGGATCAGAAATATATCAGTTTTCAACATCCCGGGTTCAAATATTACTAGAGTTATACCTGAGTCTCTCATTAGGATGAACTGGATCAGAAATATATCAGTTTTCAACATCCCGTGTTCAAATATTACTGGAGAGTTAGACCTGAGTCTCTCGTTCGGATGAACTGGACCGGAAATATATCAGTTTTCAACATCCCAGGTTCAAACATTACTAGATTTAGACCTGAGTGTCTCGTTCGGATGATTGGATCAGAAATATATCAGTTTTCAACATCCCGGGTTCAAATATTACTAGAGTTAAACCTGAGTCTCTCGTTTGGATGAACTGGATCGGAAATATATCAGTTTTCAATATCCCGGGTTCAAATATTACTAGAGTTAGACCTGAGGGTCTCGTTTGGATGAACTGGATCGGAAATATATCAGTTTTCAATTTCCCAGGTTCAAATATTACTAGAGTTAGACCTGAGTCTCTCATTCGGATGAACTGGATCAGAAATATATCAGTTTTCAACATCCCGGGTTCAAATATTACTAGATTTAGACCTGAGTCTCTCGTTCGGATGAACTGGACCGGAAATATATCAGTTTTCAACATCCCGGGTTCAAAGATTACTAGAGTTAGACCTTCGTCTCTTGTTTGGATGAACTAGATCGGAAATATATCAGTTTTCAATTTCTCAGGTTCAAATATTACTAGAGTTAGACCTGAGTCTCTCCTTCGGGTGAACTGGATCAGAAATATATCAGTTTTCAAAATCCCGGGTTCAAATATTACTAGTGTTAGACCTGAGTCTCTCATTAGGATAAACTGGATCAGAAATATATCAGTTTTCAACATCCAGGGTTCAAATATTACTGGAGTTAGACCTGAGTCTCTCGTTCGGATGAACTGGACCCAAAATATATCAGTTTTCAACATCCCAGGTTCAATGATTACTATATTTAGACGTGAGTGTCTCGTTCGGATGAATTGGATCAGAAATATATCAGTTTTCAACATCCCGGGTTCAAATATTACTAGAGTTAGACCTGAGTCTCTCGTTTGGATGAACTGGATCGGAAATATATCAGTTTTCAATATCCCGGGTTCAAATATTTACTAGAGTTAGACCTGAGTCTCTCGTTTGAATGAACTGGATCGGAAATATATCAGTTTTCAATATCCCAGGTTCAAATATTACTAGAGTTAGACCTGAGTCTCTCATTCGGATGAACTACATCAGAAATATATCAGTTTTCAACATCCCGGGTTCAAATATTACTAGAGTTAGACCTGAGTCTCTCGTTCAGATGAACTGGAGCGGAAATATATCCGTTTTCAACATCTCGGGTTCAAAGATTACTAGATTTAGACCTGAGTCTCTCGTTCGGATGAACTGGATAAGAAATATATCAGTTTTCAACATCCCAGGTTCAAATATTACTAGAGTTAGACCTGAGTCTCTCATTCGGATGAACTGGACCGGAAATAGATCAGTTTTCAACATCCCGGGTTCAAAGATTAATAGATTTAGACCTGAGTCTCTCGTTCGGATGAACTGGATCAGAAATATATCAGTTTTCAACATCCCGGGTTCAAATATTACTAGAGTTAGACCTGAGACTCTCGTTCGGATGAACTGGACCGTAGATATATCAGTTTTCAACATCCCAGGTTCAAAGATTACTAGATTTAGACCTGAGTCTCTCGTTCGGATGAACTGGATCAGAAATATATATGTTTTCAACATCCCGGGTTCAAATATCACTAGAGTTAGACCAGAGTCTATCGTTCGAATGAACTGGATCGGAAATGTATAAGTTTTCAACATCCCAAGTTCAAATATTACTAGATTTAGACCTGAGTCTCTCGTTTGGATGAACTGGATCGGAAATATATCAGTTTTCAATTTCTCAGGTTCAAATATTACTAGAGTTAGACCTGAGTCTCTCATTCGGATGAACTGGATCAGAAATATATCAGTTTTCAACATCCCGGGTTCAAATATTACTAGAGTTAGACCTGAGTCTCTCATTCGGATGAACTGGATCAGAAATATATCAGTTTTCAACATCCCGGGTTCAAATATTACTGGAGTTAGACCTGAGCCTCTCGGTCGGATGAACTGGACCGAAAATATATCAGTTTTCAACATCCTAGGTTCAATGATTACTAGATTTAGACCTGAGTGTCTCGTTCGGATGAATTGGATCAGAAATATATCAGTTTTCAACATCCCGGGTTCAAATATTACTACAGTTAGACCTGAGTCTCTCGTTTGGATGAACTGGATCGAAAATATATCAGTTTTCAATATCCCGGGTTCAAATATTACTAGAGTTAGACCTGAGTCTCTCGTTTGAATGAACTGGATCGGAAATATATCAGTTTTCAATATCCCAGGTTCAAATATTACTAGAGTTAGACCTGAGTCTCTCATTCGGATGAACTAGATAAGAAATATATCAGTTTTCAACATCCCGGGTTCAAATATTACTAGTGTTAGACCTGAGTCTCTCGTTCGGATGAACTGGACCGGAAATTTATCAGTTTTCAACATCCAGGGTTAAAAGATTACTATATTTAGACCTGAGTCTCTCGTTCGGATGAACTGGATCATAAATATATCAGTTTTCAACATCCCGGGTTCAAATATTACTAGAGTTAGACCTGAGACTCTCGTTCGGATGAACTGGACCGGAAATTTATCAGTTTTCAACATTCCGGGTTCAAAGATTACTAAATTTAGACCTGAGTCTCTCGTTCGGATGAACTGGATAAGAAATATATCTGTTTTCAACATCCCAGGTTCAAATATCTCTAGAGTTAGACCTGAGTCTATCGTTCGAATGAACTGGATCGGAAATGTATAAGTTTTCAACATCCCGGGTTCAAAGATTACTAGATTTAGACCTGAGTCTCTCGTTCGGATGAACTGGATCGGAAATATATAAGTTTTCAACATCCCGGGTTCAAATATTACTAGAGTTAGACCTGAGACTCTCGTTCGGATGAACTGGACCGGAAATATATCATTTTTCAATATCCCAGGTTCAAATATTACTAGAGTTATACCTGAGTCTCTCATTCGGATGAACTAGATAAGAAATATATTAGTTTTCAACATCCCGGGTTCCAATATTAATAGTGTTAGACCTGAGTCTCTCGTTCGGATGAACTGGACCGGAAATATATCAGTTTTCAATATCCCGGGTTCAAAGATTACTAGATTTAGACCTGAGTCTCTCGTTCGGATGAACTGGATAAGAAATATATCAGTTTTCAACATCCCAGGTTCAAATATTACTAGAGTTAGACCTGAGTCTCTCGTTCGGATGAACTGGACCGGAAATATATCAGTTTTCAACATCCCGGGTTCAAAGATTACTAGATTTAGACCTGAGTCTCTCGTTCGGATGAACTGGATAAGAAATATATCAGTTTTCAACATCCCAGGTTCAAATATTACTAGAGTTAGACCTGGGTCTCTCGTTCGGAAGAACTGGACCGGAAATTTATCAGTTTTCAACATCCCGGGTTGAAAGATTACTATATTTAGACCTGAGTCTCTCGTTCGGATAAACTGGATCAGAAATATATCAGTTTTCAACATCCCGGGTTCAAATATTACTAGAGTTAGACCTGAGACTCTCGTTCGGATGAACTGGACCGGAAATATATCAGTTTTCAACATCCCGGGTTCAAAGATTACTAGATTTAGACCTGAGTCTCTCGTTCGGATGAACTGGATCAGAAATATATCAGTTTTCAACATCCCGGGTTCAAATATCACTAGAGTTAGACCTGAGTCTCTCGTTCGAATGAACTGGATCGGAAATATATCAGTTTTCAACATCCCAGGTTCAAATATTACTAGAGTTAGACCTGAGTCTCTCATTCGGATGAACTGGATCAGAAATATATCAGTTTTCAACATCCCGGGTTCAAAGATTACTAGATTTAGACCTGAGTCTCTCGTTCGGATGAACTGGATCAGAAATATATCTGTTTTCAACATCCCGAGTTCAAATATTACTAGAGTTAGACCTAAGTATCTCGTTCGGATGAACTTGATCGGAAATAAATTAGTTTTCAACATCCCAGGTTCAAATATTACTAGAGGTAGACCTGAGTCTCTCGTTCGGATGAACTGGACCGGAAATATATCAGTTTTTAACATCCCGGGTTCAAATATTACTAGAGTTAGACCTGAGTCTCTCATTCGGATGAACTGGACCGGAAATATATAAGTTTTCAACATCTCAGGTTCAAAGATTACTAGATTTAGAACTGAGTTTCTCGTTCGGATGAACTGGATCAGAAATATATCAGTTTTCAACATCCCAGGTTCAAATATTACTAGAGTTATACCTAAGTATCTCGTTCGGATGAACTTGATCGGAAATATATTAGTTTTCAACATCCCAGGTTCAAATATTACTAGACTTAGACCTGAGTCTCTCATTAGGATGAACTGGATAAGAAATATATCAGTTTTCAACATCCCGGATTCAAATATTACTAGAGGTAGACCTGAGTCTCTCGTTCGGATGAACTGGACCGGAAATATATCAGTTTTCAACATCCCAGGTTCAAAGATTACTAGATTTAGACCTGAGTTTCTCGTTCGGATGAACTGGATCAGAAATATATCATTTTTCAACATCCCGGGTTCAAATATTACTAGAGTTAGACCTGAGTCTCTCGTTTGGATGAACTAGATCGAAAATATATCAGTTTTCAATTTCCCAGGTTCAAATATTACTAGAGTTAGACCTGAGTCTCTCGTTCGGATGAACTGGACCGAAAATATATCAGTTTTCAACATCCTAGGTTCAATGATTACTAGATTTAGACCTGAGTGTCTCGTTCGGATGAATTGGATCAGAAATATATCAGTTTTCAACATCCCGGGTTCAAATATTACTAGAGTTAGACCTGAGTCTCTCGTTTGGATGAACTGGATCGGAAATATATCAGTTTTCAATATCCCAGGTTCAAATATTACTAGAGTTAGACCTGAGTCTCTCACTCGGATGAACTGGATCAAAAATATATCAGTTTTCAACATCCCGGGTTCAAATATTACTAGAGTTAGACCTGAGTCTCTCGTTCGGATGAACTGGATCGGAAATATATCAGTTTTCAACATCCTCGGTTCAAATATTACTAGAGTTAGACCTGAGTCTCTCATTAGGATGAACTGGATCAGAAATATATCAGTTTTCAACATCCCGGGTTCAAATATTACTAGAGTTAGACCTGAGACTCTCGTTCGGATGAACTGGACCGGAAATATATCAGTTTTCAACATCCCGGGTTCAAAGATTACTAGATTTAGACCTGAGTCTCTCGTTCGGATGAACTGGATCAGAAATATATCAGTTTTCAACATCCCGGGTTCAAATATTACTAGAGTTAGACCTGAGTCTCTCGTTTGGATGAACTGGATCGGAAATATATCAGTTTTCAATATCCCAGGTTCAAATATTACTAGAGTTAGACCTGAGTCTCTCGTTCGGATGAACTGGATCAGAAATATATCTGTTTTCAACATCCCGGGTTCAAATATCACTAGAGTTCGACCTGAGTCTATCGTTCGAATGAACTGGATCGGAAATGTATCAGTTTTCAACATCCCAAGTTCAAATATTACTAGAGTTAGACCTTCGTCTCTCGTTTGGATGAACTAGATCGAAAATATATCAGTTTTCAATTTCTCAGGTTCAAATATTACTAGAGTTAGACCTGAGACTCTCGTTCGGATGAACTGGACCGGAAATTTATCAGTTTTCAACATTCCGGGTTCAAAGATTACTAGATTTAGACCTGATTCTCTCGTTCGGATGAACTGGATAAGAAATATATCTGTTTTCAACATCCCAGGTTCAAATATCTCTAGAGTTAGACCTGAGTCTATCGTTCGAATGAACTGGATCGGAAATGTATAAGTTTTCAACATCCCAAGTTCAAATATTACTAGAGTTAGACCTGAGTCTCTCGTTTGGATGAACTGGATCGGAAATATATCAGTTTTCAACATCCCGGGTTCAAATATTACTAGAGTTAGACCTGAGACTCTCGTTCGGATGAACTGGACCGGAAATATATCATTTTTCAATATCCCAGGTTCAAATATTACTAGAGTTAGACCTGAGTCTCTCATTCGGATGAACTAGATAAGAAATATATTAGTTTTCAACATCCCGGGTTCCAATATTACTAGTGTTAGACCTGAGTCTCTCGTTCGGATGAACTGGACCGGAAATATATCAGTTTTCAACATCCCGGGTTCAAAGATTACTAGATTTAGACCTGAGTCTCTCGTTCGGATGAACTGGATAAGAAATATATCAGTTTTCAACATCCCAGGTTCAAATATTACTAGAGTTAGACCTGGGTCTCTCGTTCGGATGAACTGGACCGGAAATTTATCAGTTTTCAACATCCCGGGTTGAAAGATTACTATATTTAGACCTGAGTCTCTCGTTCGGATAAACTGGATCAGAAATATATCAGTTTTCAACATCCCGGGTTCAAATATTACTAGAGTTAGACCTGAGACTCTCGTTCGGATGAACTGGACCGGAAATATATCAGTTTTCAACATCCCGGGTTCAAATATTACTAGATTTAGACCTGAGTCTCTCGTTCGGATGAACTGGATCAGAAATATATCTGTTTTCAACATCCCAGGTTCAAATATCACTAGAGTTAGACCTGAGTCTATCGTTCGAATGAACTGGATCGGAAATGTATAAGTTTTCAACATCCCAAGTTCAAATATTACTTGAGTTAGACCTGAGTCTCTCGTTTGGATGAACTGGATCGGAAATATATCGGTTTTCAATTTCTCAGGTTCAAATATTACTAGAGTTAGACCTGAGTCTCTCATTAGGATGAACTCGAGCAGAAATATATCAGTTTTCAACATCCCGGGTTCAAATATTACTGGAGTTAGACCTGAGTCTCTCGTTCGGATGAACTGGACCGAAAATATATCAGTTTTCAACATCCCAGGTTCAATGATTACTAGATTTAGACCTGAGTGTCTCGTTTGGATGAATTGGATCAGAAATATATCAGTTTTCAACATCCCGGGTTCAAATATTACTAGAGTTACACCTGAGTCTCTCGTTTGGATGAACTGGATCGGAAATATATCATTTTTCAACATCCCAGGTTCAAATATTACTAGAGTTAGACCTTAGTATCTTATTAGGATGAACTGGATAAGAAATATATCAGTTTTCAACATCCCAGGTTCAAATATTACTAGAGTTATACCTGAGTCTCTCGTTCGGATGAACTGGACCAGAAATATATCAGTTTTCAACATCCCGGGTTCAAAGATTACTAGATTTAGACCTGAGTCTTTCGTTCGGATGAACTGGATAAGAAATATATCAGTTTTCCACATCCCAGGTTCAAATATTACTGGAGTTAGACCTGAGTCTCTCGTTCGGATGAACTGGACCGGAAATATATCAGTTTTCAACATCCCGGGTTCAAAGATTACTATATTTAGACCTGAGTCTCTCGTTCGGATGAACTGGATCAGAAATATATCTGTTTTAAACAACCCGGGTTCAAATATCACTAGAGTTAGACCTGAGTCTATCGTTCAAATGAACTGGATCGAAAATGTATCAGTTTTCAACATCCCGGGTTCAAATATTACTAGAGTTAGACCTGAGTCTCTCGTTTGGATGAACTGGACCGGAAATATATCAGTTTTCAACATCTCAGGTTCAAAGATTACTAGATTTAGACCTGAGTCTCTCGTTCGGATGAACTGGATCAGAAATATATCTGTTTTCAACATCCCGAGTTCAAATATCACTAGAGTTAGACCTGAGTCTATCGTTCGAATGAACTGGATCGGAAATGTATCATTTTTCAATATCCCAGACTCAAATATTACTAGAGTTAGACCTGAGTCTCTCATTCGGATGAACTGGATCAGAAATATATCAGTTTTCAACATCCCGGGTTCAAATATTACTAGAGTTAGACCTGAGTCTCCCGTTCGGATGAACTGGATCGGAAATATATTAGTTTTCAACATCGCAGATTCAAATATTACTAGAGTTAGACCTGAGTATCTTATTAGGATGAATTGGATAAGAAATATATCATTTTTCAACATCCCAGGTTCAAATATTATTAGAGTTAGACCTGAGTCTCTCGTTCGGATGAACTAGACCGGAAATATATCAGTTTTCAACATCTCGGGTTTAAAAATTACTAGATTTAGACCTGAGTCTCTCGTTCGGAAGAACTGGATCAGAAATATATCAGTTTTCAACATCCTGGGTTCAAATATCACTAGAGTTAGACCTGAGTCTCTCGTTCGAATGAACTGGATCGGAAATATATCAGTTTTCAACATCCCAGGTTCAAATATTACTAGAGTTAGACCTGAGTCTCTCATTCGGATGAACTGGATCAGAAATATATCAGTTTTCAACATCCCGGGTTCAAAGATTACTAGATTTAGACCTGAGTCTCTCGTTCGGATGAACTGGATCAGAAATATATCTGTTTTCAACATCCCGAGTTCAAATATTACTAGAGTTAGACCTAAGTATCTCGTTCGGATGAACTTGATCGGAAATAAATTAGTTTTCAACATCCCAGGTTCAAATATTACTAGAGGTAGACCTGAGTCTCTCGTTCGGATGAACTGGACCGGAAATATATCAGTTTTTAACATCCCGGGTTCAAATATTACTAGAGTTAGACCTGAGTCTCTCATTCGGATGAACTGGACCGGAAATATATAAGTTTTCAACATCTCAGGTTCAAAGATTACTAGATTTAGAACTGAGTTTCTCGTTCGGATGAACTGGATCAGAAATATATCAGTTTTCAACATCCCAGGTTCAAATATTACTAGAGTTATACCTAAGTATCTCGTTCGGATGAACTTGATCGGAAATATATTAGTTTTCAACATCCCAGGTTCAAATATTACTAGACTTAGACCTGAGTCTCTCATTAGGATGAACTGGATAAGAAATATATCAGTTTTCAACATCCCGGATTCAAATATTACTAGAGGTAGACCTGAGTCTCTCGTTCGGATGAACTGGACCGGAAATATATCAGTTTTCAACATCCCAGGTTCAAAGATTACTAGATTTAGACCTGAGTTTCTCGTTCGGATGAACTGGATCAGAAATATATCATTTTTCAACATCCCGGGTTCAAATATTACTAGAGTTAGACCTGAGTCTCTCGTTTGGATGAACTAGATCGAAAATATATCAGTTTTCAATTTCCCAGGTTCAAATATTACTAGAGTTAGACCTGAGTCTCTCGTTCGGATGAACTGGACCGAAAATATATCAGTTTTCAACATCCTAGGTTCAATGATTACTAGATTTAGACCTGAGTGTCTCGTTCGGATGAATTGGATCAGAAATATATCAGTTTTCAACATCCCGGGTTCAAATATTACTAGAGTTAGACCTGAGTCTCTCGTTTGGATGAACTGGATCGGAAATATATCAGTTTTCAATATCCCGGGTTCAAATATTACTAGAGTTAGACCTGAGTCTCTCGTTTGAATGAACTGGATCGGAAATATATCAGTTTTCAATATCTCGGGTTCAAATATTACTAGAGTTAGACCTGAGTCTCTCATTCGGATGAACTAGATAAGAAATATATCAGTTTTCAACATCCCGGGTTCAAATATTACTAGTGTTAGACCTGAGTCTCTCGTTCGGATGAACTGGACCGGAAATATATCAGTTTTCAACATCCCGGGTTCAAAGATTACTAGATTTAGACCTGAGTCTCTCGTTCAGATGAACTGGATAAGAAATATATCAGTTTTCAACATCCCAGGTTCAAATATTACTAGAGTTAGACCTGAGTCTCTCGTTCGGATAAACTGGACCGGAAATTAATCAGTTTTCAACATCCAGGGTTAAAAGATTACTATATTTAGACCTGAGTCTCTCGTTCGGATGAACTGGATCAGAAATATATCAGTTTTCAACATCCCGGGTTCAAATATTACTAGAGTTAGACCTGAGACTCTCGTTCGGATGAACTGGACCGGAAATTTATTAGTTTTCAACATTCCGGGTTCAAAGATTACTAGAATTAGACCTGAGTCTCTCGTTCGGATGAACTGGATAAGAAATATATCTGTTTTCAACATCCCAGGTTCAAATATCTCTAGAGTTAGACCTGAGTCTATCATTCGAATGAACTGGATCGGAAATGTATAAGTTTTCAACATCCCAAGTTCAAATATTACTAGAGTTAGACCTGAGTCTCTCGTTTGGATGAACTGGATCGGAAATATATCAGTTTTCAACATCCCGGGTTCAAATATTACTAGAGTTAGACCTGAGACTCTCGTTCGGATGAACTAGACCGGAAATATATCATTTTTCAATATCCCAGGTTCAAATATTACTAGAGTTAGACCTGAGTCTCTCATTCGGATGAACTATATAAGAAATATATTAGTTTTCAACATCCCGGGTTCCAATATTACTAGTGTTAGACCTGAGTCTCTCGTTCGGATGAACTGGACCGGAAATATATCAGTTTTCAACATCCCGGGTTGAAAGATTACTATATTTAGACCTGAGTCTCTCGTTCGGATAAACTGGATCAGAAATATATCAGTTTTCAACATCCCGGGTTCAAATATTACTAGAGTTAGACCTGAGACTCTCGTTCGGATGAACTGGACCGGAAATATATCAGTTTTCAACATCCCGGGTTCAAAGATTACTAGATTTAGACCTGAGTCTCTCGTTCGGATGAACTGGATAAGAAATATATCAGTTTTCAACATCCCAGGTTCAAATATTACTAGAGTTAGACCTGAGTCTCTCGTTCGGATGAACTGGACCGGAAATATATCAGTTTTCAACATCCCGGGTTCAAAGATTACTAGATTTAGACCTGAGTCTCTCGTTCGGATGAACTGGATCAGAAATATATCTGTTTTAAACAACCCGGGTTCAAATATCACTAGAGTTAGACCTGAGTCTATCGTTCGAATGAACTGGATCGAAAATGTATCAGTTTTCAACATCCCGGGTTCAAATATTACTAGAGTTAGACCTGAGTCTCTCGTTTGGATGAACTGGACCGGAAATATATCAGTTTTCAACATCTCAGGTTCAAAGATTACTAGATTTAGACCTGAGTCTCTCGTTCGGATGAACTGGATCAGAAATATATCTGTTTTCAACATCCCGAGTTCAAATATCACTAGAGTTAGACCTGAGTCTATCGTTCGAATGAACTGGATCGGAAATGTATCATTTTTCAACATCCCAAGTTCAAATATTACTAGAGTTAGACCTGAGTCTCTCATTAGGATGAACTGGATCAGAAATATATCAGTTTTTAACATCCCGGGTTCAAATATTACTAGAGTTAGACCTGAGTCTCTCATTCAGATGAACTGGACCGGAAATATATAAGTTTTCAACATCTCAGGTTCAAAGATTACTAGATTTAGAACTGAGTTTCTCGTTCGGATGAACTGGATCAGAAATATATCAGTTTTCAACATCCCGGGTTCAAATATTACTAGAAATAGACCCGAGTCTCTCGTTTGGATGAACTGGATCAGAAATATATCAGTTTTCAATATCCCAGACTCAAATATTACTAGAGTTAGACCTGAGTCTCTCATTCGGATGAACTGGATCAGAAATATATCAGTTTTCAACATCCCGGGTTCAAATATTACTAGAGTTAGACCTGAGTCTCCCGTTCGGATGAACTGGATCGGAAATATATTAGTTTTCAACATCGCAGATTCAAATATTACTAGAGTTAGACCTGAGTATCTTATTAGGATGAATTGGATAAGAAATATATCATTTTTCAACATCCCAGGTTCAAATATTATTAGAGATAGACCTGAGTCTCTCGTTCGGATGAATTAGACCGGAAATATATCAGTTTTCAACATCTCGGGTTTAAAGATTACTAGATTTAGACCTGAGTCTCTCGTTCGGAAGAACTGGATCAGAAATATATCAGTTTTCAACATCCCAGGTTCAAATATTACTAGAGTTAGACCTGAGTCTCTCATTCGGATGAACTGGATCAGAAATATATCAGTTTTCAACATCCCGGGTTCAAAGATTACTAGATTTAGACCTGAGTCTCTCGTTCGGATGAACTGGATCAGAAATATTTCTGTTTTCAACATCCCGAGTTCAAATATTACTAGAGTTAGACCTAAGTATCTCGTTCGGATGAACTTGATCGGAAATATATTAGTTTTCAACATCCCAGGTTCAAATATTACTAGAGGTAGACCTGAGTCTCTCGTTCGGATGAACTGGACCGGAAATATATCAGTTTTTAACATCCCGGGTTCAAATATTACTAGAGTTAGACCTGAGTCTCTCATTCGGATGAACTGGACCGGAAATATATAAGTTTTCAACATCTCAGGTTCAAAGATTACTAGATTTAGAACTGAGTTTCTCGTTCGGATGAACTGGATCAGAAATATATCAGTTTTCAACATCCCAGGTTCAAATATTACTAGAGTTATACCTAAGTATCTCGTTCGGATGAACTTGATCGGAAATATATTAGTTTTCAACATCCCAGGTTCAAATATTACTAGACTTAGACCTGAGTCTCTCATTAGGATGAACTGGATAAGAAATATATCAGTTTTCAACATCCCGGATTCAAATATTACTAGAGGTAGACCTGAGTCTCTCGTTCGGATGAACTGGACCGGAAATATATCAGTTTTCAACATCCCAGGTTCAAAGATTACTAGATTTAGACCTGAGTTTCTCGTTCGGATGAACTGGATCAGAAATATATCATTTTTCAACATCCCGGGTTCAAATATTACTAGAGTTAGACCTGAGTCTCTCGTTTGGATGAACTAGATCGAAAATATATCAGTTTTCAATTTCCCAGGTTCAAATATTACTAGAGTTAGACCTGAGTCTCTCGTTCGGATGAACTGGACCGGAAATATATCAGTTTTCAACATCCCGGGTTCAAAGATTACTAGATTTAGACCTGAGTCTCTCGTTTGGATGAACTGGATCAGAAATATATCTGTTTTAAACAACCCGGGTTCAAATATCACTAGAGTTAGACCTGAGTCTATCGTTCGAATGAACTGGATCGGAAATGTATCAGTTTTCAACATCCCGGGTTCAAATATTACTAGAGTTAGACCTGAGTCTCTCATTCGGATGAATTGGACCGGAAATATATCAGTTTTCAACATCTCAGGTTCAAAGATTACTAGATTTAGACCTGAGTGTCTCATTCGGATGAATTGGATCGGAAATATATCAGTTTTCAACATCCCGGGTTCAATGATTACTAGATTTAGACCTGAGTGTCTCGTTCGGATGAATTGGATCGGAAATATATCAGTTTTCAACATCCCGGGTTCAAATATTACTAGAGTTAGACCTGAGTCTCTCATTAGGATGAAATGGATCAAAAAAAATATCAGTTTTCAACATCCCGGGTTCAAATATTACTGGAGTTAGACCTGAGTATCTCGATCGAATGAACTGGACCGAAAATATATCAGTTTTCAACATCCTAGGTTCAATGATTACTAGATTTAGACCTGAGTGTCTCGTTCGGATGAATTGGATCAGAAATATATCAGTTTTCAACATCCCGGGTTCAAATATTACTAGAGTTAGACCTGAGTCTCTCGTTTGGATGAACTGGATCGGAAATATATCAGTTTTCAATATCCCGGGTTCAAATATTACTAGAGTTAGACCTGAGTCTCTCGTTTGAATGAACTGGATCGGAAATATATCAGTTTTCAATATCCCAGGTTCAAATATTACTAGAGTTAGACCTGAGTCTCTCATTCGGATGAACTAGATAAGAAATATATCAGTTTTCAACATCCCGGGTTCAAATATTACTAGTGTTAGACCTGAGTCTCTCGTTCGGATGAACTGGACCGGAAATATATCAGTTTTCAACATCCCGGGTTCAAAGATTACTAGATTTAGACCTGAGTCTCTCGTTCGGATGAACTGGATAAGAAATATATCAGTTTTCAACATCCCAGGTTCAAATATTACTAGAGTTAGACCTGAGTCTCTCGTTCGGATGAACTGGACCGGAAATTTATCAGTTTTCAACATCCCGGGTTGAAAGATTACTATATTTAGACCTGAGTCTCTCGTTCGGATAAACTGGATCAGAAATATATCAGTTTTCAACATCCCGGGTTCAAATATTACTAGAGTTAGACCTGAGACTCTCGTTCGGATGAACTGGACCGGAAATATATCAGTTTTCAACATCCCGGGTTCAAAGATTACTAGATTTAGACCTGAGTCTCTCGTTCGGATGAACTGGATCAGAAATATATCAGTTTTCAACATCCCGGGTTCAAATATCACTAGAGTTAAACCTGAGTCTCTCGTTCGAATGATCTGGACCGGAAATAAATGAGTTTACAACATCCCGGGTTCAAAGATTACTAGATTTAGACCTGAGTTTCTTGTTCGGATGAACTGGATCAGAAATATATCAGTTTTCAACATCCCAAGTTCAAATATTACTAGAGTTAGACCTGAGTCTCTCATTAGGGTAAACTGGATCAGAAATATATCAGTTTTCAACATTCCGGGTTCAAATATTACTAGAGTTACACCTGAGACTCTCGTTCGGATGAACTGGATCGGAAATATATCAGTTTTCAACATCGCAGGTTCAAATATTACTAGAGTTAGACCTGAGTATCTTATTAGGATGAACTGGATAAGAAATATATCAGTTTTCAACATCCCAGGTTCAAATATTACTAGAGTTAGACCTGAGTCTCTCGTTCGGATGAACTGGACCGGAAATATATCAGTTTTCAACATCCCGGGTTCAAAGATTACTAGATTTAGACCTGAGTCTCTCGTTCGGATGAACTGGATAAGAAATATATCAGTTTTCAACATCCCAGGTTCAAATATTACTAGAGTTAGACCTGAGTCTCTCGTTCGGATAAACTGGACCGGAAATTTATAAGTTTTCAACATCCAGGGTTAAAAGATTACTAGATTTAGACCTGAGTCTCTCGTTCGGATGAACTGGATCAGAAATATATCAGTTTTCAACATCCCGGGTTCAAATATTACTAGAGTTAGACCTGAGACTCTCGTTCGGATGAACTGGACCGGAAATTTATCAGTTTTCAACATTCCGGGTTCAAAGATTACTAGATTTAGACCTGAGTCTCTCGTTCGGATGAACTGGATAAGAAATATATCTGTTTTCAACATCCCGGGTTCAAATATCTCTAGAGTTAGACCTGAGTCTATCGTTCGAATGAACTGGATCGGAAATGTATAAGTTTTCAACATCCCAAGTTCAAATATTACTAGAGTTAGACCTGAGTCTCTCGTTTGGATGAACTGGATCGGAAATATATCAGATTTCAACATCCCGGGTTCAAATATTACTAGAGTTAGACCTGAGACTCTCGTTCGGATGAACTGGACCGGAAATATATCATTTTTCAATATCCCAGGTTCAAATATTACTAGAGTTAGACCTGAGTCTCTAATTCGGATGAAGTAGATAAGAAATATATTAGTTTTCAACATCCCGGGTTCCAATATTACTAGTGTTAGACCTGAGTCTCTCGTTCGGATGAACTGGACCGGAAATATATCAGTTTTCAACATCCCGGGTTCAAAGATTACTAGATTTAGACCTGAGTCTCTCGTTCGGATGAACTGGATAAGAAATATATCAGTTTTCAACATCCCAGGTTCAAATATTACTAGAGTTAGACCTGAGTCTCTCGTTCGGATGAACTGGACCGGAAATTTATCAGTTTTCAACATCCCGGGTTGAAAGATTACTATATTTAGACCTGAGTCTCTCGTTCGGATAAACTGGATCAGAAATATATCAGTTTTCAACATCCCGGGTTCAAATATTACTAGAGTTAGACCTGAGACTCTCGTTCGGATGAACTGGACCGGAAATATATCAGTTTTCAACATCCCGGGTTCAAAGATTACTAGATTTAGACCTGAGTCTCTCGTTCGGATGAACTGGATCAGAAATATATCTGTTTTCAACATCCCGGGTTCAAATATCACTAGAGTTAGACCTGAGTCTATCGTTCGAATGAACTGGATCGGAAATGTATAAGTTTTCAACATCCCAAGTTCAAATATTACTAGAGTTAGACCTGAGTCTCTCGTTTGGATGAACTGGATCGGAAATATATCGGTTTTCAATTTCTCAGGTTCAAATATTACTAGAGTTAGACCTGAGTCTCTCATTAGGATGAACTCGAGCAGAAATATATCAGTTTTCAACATCCCGGGTTCAAATATTACTGGAGTTAAACCTGAGTCTCTCGTTCGGATGAACTGGACCGAAAATATATCAGTTTTCAACATCTCAGGTTCAATGATTACTAGATTTAGACCTGAGTGTCTCGTTCGGATGAATTGGATCAGAAATATATCAGTTTTCAACATCCCGGGTTCAAATATTACTAGAGTTAGACCTGAGTCTCTCGTTTGGATGAACTGGATCGGAAATATATCATTTTTCAACATCCCCGGTTCAAATATTACTAGAGTTAGACCTGAGTATCTTATTAGGATGAACTGGATAAGAAATATATCAGTTTTCAACATCCCAGGTTCAAATATTACTAGAGTTATACCTGAGTCTCTCGTTCGGATGAACTGGACCAGAAATATATCAGTTTTCAACATCCCGGGTTCAAAGATTACTAGATTTAGACCTGAGTCTCTCGTTCGGATGAACTGGATCAGAAATATATCTGTTTTAAACAACCCGGGTTCAAATATCACTAGAGTTAGACCTGAGTCTATCGTTCGAATGAACTGGATCGGAAATGTATCAGTTTTCAACATCCCGGGTTCAAATATTACTAGAGTTAGACCTGAGTCTCTCATTCGGATGAACTGGACCGGAAATATATCAGTTTTCAACATCTCAGGTTCAAAGATTACTAGATTTAGACCTGAGTCTCTCGTTCGGATGAACTGGATCAGAAATATATCTGTTTTCAACATCCCGAGTTCAAATATCACTAGAGTTAGACCTGAGTCTATCGTTCGAATGAACTGGATCGGAAATGTATCAGTTTTCAACATCCCAAGTTCAAATATTACTAGAGTTAGACCTGAGTCTCTCATTAGGATGAACTGGATCAGAAATATATCAGTTTTTAACATCCCGGGTTCAAATATTACTAGAGTTAGACCTGAGTCTCTCATTCAGATGAACTGGACCGGAAATATATAAGTTTTCAACATCTCAGGTTCAAAGATTACTAGATTTAGAACTGAGTTTCTCGTTCGGATGAACTGGATCAGAAATATATCAGTTTTCAACATCCCGGGTTCAAATATTACTAGAAATAGACCCGAGTCTCTCGTTTGGATGAACTGGATCAGAAATATATCAGTTTTCAATATCCCAGACTCAAATATTACTAGAGTTAGACCTGAGTCTCTCATTCGGATGAACTGGATCAGAAATATATCAGTTTTCAACATCCCGGGTTCAAATATTACTAGAGTTAGACCTGAGTCTCCCGTTCGGATGAACTGGATCGGAAATATATTAGTTTTCAACATCGCAGATTCAAATATTACTAGAGTTAGACCTGAGTATCTTATTAGGATGAATTGGATAAGAAATATATCATTTTTCAACATCCCAGGTTCAAATATTATTAGAGTTAGACCTGAGTCTCTCGTTCGGATGAACTAAACCGGAAATATATCAGTTTTCAACATCTCGGGTTTAAAGATTACTAGATTTAGACCTGAGTCTCTCGTTCGGAAGAACTGGATCAGAAATATATCAGTTTTCAACATCCCGGGTTCAAATATCACTAGAGTTAGACCTGAGTCTATCGTTCGAATGAACTGGATTGGCAATGTATAAGTTTTCAACATCCCAAGTTCAAATATTACTAGAGTTAGACCTGAGTCTCTCGTTTGGATGAACTGGATCGGAAATATATCGGTTTTCAATTTCTCAGGTTCAAATATTACTAGAGTTAGACCTGAGTCTCTCATTAGGATGAACTCGAGCAGAAATATGTCAGTTTTCAACATCCCGGGTTCAAATATTACTGGAGTTAAACCTGAGTCTCTCGTTCGGATGAACTGGACCGAAAATATATCAGTTTTCAACATCTCAGGTTCAATGATTACTAGATTTAGACCTGAGTCTCTCGTTCGGAAGAACTGGATCAGAAATATATCAGTTTTCAACATCCCGGGTTCAAATATCACTAGAGTTAGACCTGAGTCTCTCGTTCGAATGAACTGGATCGAAAATATATCAGTTTTCAACATCCCAGGTTCAAATATTACTAGAGTTAGACCTGAGTCTCTCATTCGGATGAACTGGATCAGAAATATATCAGTTTTAAACATCCCGGGTTCAAAGATTACTAGATTTAGACCTGAGTCTCTCGTTCGGATGAACTGGATCAGAAATATATCTGTTTTCAACATCCCGAGTTCAAATATTACTAGAGTTAGACCTAAGTATCTCGTTCGGATGAACTTGATCGGAAATATATTAGTTTTCAACATCCCAGGTTCAAATATTACTAGAGGTAGACCTGAGTCTCTCGTTCGGATGAACTGGACCGGAAATATATCAGTTTTTAACATCCCGGGTTCAAATATTACTAGAGTTAGACCTGAGTCTCTCATTCGGATGAACTGGACCGGAAATATATAAGTTTTCAACATCTAAGGTTCAAAGATTACTAGATTTAGAACTGAGTTTCTCGTTCGGATGAACTGGATCAGAAATATATCAGTTTTCAACATCCCAGGTTCAAATATTACTAGAGTTAGACCTAAGTATCTCGTTCGGATGAACTTGATCGGAAATATATTAGTTTTCAACATCCCAGGTTCAAATATTACTAGACTTAGACCTGAGTCTCTCATTAGGATGAACTGGATAAGAAATATATCAGTTTTCAACATCCCGGATTCAAATATTACTAGAGGTAGACCTGAGTCTCTCGTTCGGATGAACTGGACCGGAAATATATCAGTTTTCAACATCCCAGGTTCAAAGATTACTAGATTTAGACCTGAGTTTCTCGTTCGGATGAACTGGATCAGAAATATATCATTTTTCAACATCCCGGGTTCAAATATTACTAGAGTTAGACCTGAGTCTCTCGTTTGGATGAACTAGATCGAAAATATATGAGTTTTCAATTTCCCAGGTTCAAATATTACTAGAGTTAGACCTGAGTCTCTCGTTCGGATGAACTGGACCGGAAATATATCAGTTTTCAACATCTCGGGTTTAAAGATTACTAGATTTAGACCTGAGTCTCTCGTTCGGAAGAACTGGATCAGAAATATATCAGTTTTCAACATCCCGGGTTCAAATATCACTAGAGTTAGACCTGAGTCTCTCGTTCGAATGAACTGGATCGGAAATATATCAGTTTTCAACATCCCAGGTTCAAATATTACTAGAGTTAGACCTGAGTCTCTCATTCGGATGAACTGGATCAGAAATATATCAGTTTTCAACATCCCGGGTTCAAAGATTACTAGATTTAGACCTGAGTCTCTCGTTCGGATGAACTGGATCAGAAATATATCTGTTTTCAACATCCCGAGTTCAAATATTACTAGAGTTAGACCTAAGTATCTCGTTCGGATGAACTTGATCGGAAATATATTAGTTTTCAACATCCCAGGTTCAAATATTACTAGAGGTAAACCTGAGTCTCTCGTTCGGATGAACTGGACCGGAAATATATCAGTTTTTAACATCCCGGGTTCAAATATTACTAGAGTTAGACCTGAGTCTCTCATTCGGATGAACTGGACCGGAAATATATAAGTTTTCAACATCTCAGGTTCAAAGATTACTAGATTTAGAACTGAGTTTCTCGTTCGGATGAACTGGATCAGAAATATATCAGTTTTCAACATCCCAGGTTCAAATATTACTAGAGTTAGACCTAAGTATCTCGTTCGGATGAACTTGATCGGAAATATATTAGTTTTCAACATCCCAGGTTCAAATATTACTAGACTTAGACCTGAGTCTCTCATTAGGATGAACTGGATAAGAAATATATCAGTTTTCAACATCTCGGATTCAAATATTACTAGAGGTAGACCTGAGTCTCTCGTTCGGATGAACTGGACCGGAAATATATCAGTTTTCAACATCCCAGGTTCAAAGATTACTAGATTTAGACCTGAGTTTCTCGTTCGGATGAACTGGATCAGAAATATATCAGTTTTCAACATCCCGGGTTCAAATATTACTAGAGTTAGACCTGAGTCTCTCGTTTGGATGAACTGGATCGGAAATATATCAGTTTTCAATTTCCCAGGTTCAAATATTACTAGAGTTAGACCTGAGTCTCTCATTCGGATGAACTGGATCAGAAATATATCAGTTTTCAACATCCCAGGTTCAAATATTACTAAAGTTAGACCTGAGTCTCTCATTAGGATGAACTGGATCAGAAATTTATCAGTTTTCAACATCCCGTGTTCAAATATTACTAGAGTTAGACTTGAGTTTCTCGTTTAGATAAACTGAAGACGAAATTATCAGAATTGATCAACACAAGTTCAAAAACTACTAGAGTTAGACCTGAGTCTCTCATTAGGATGAACTGGATCAGAAATATATCAGTTTTCAACATCCCGGGTTCAAATATTACAAGAGTTAGACCTAAGTCTCTCGTTCGGATGAACTTGATCGAAAATATATTAGTTTTCAACATCCCAGGTTCAAATATTACTAGACTTAGACCTGAGTCTCTCATTAGGATGAACTGGATAAGAAATATATCAGTTTTCAACATCCCGGATTCAAATATTACTAGAGGTAGACCTGAGTCTCTCGTTCGGATGAACTGGACCGGAAATATATCAGTTTTCAACATCCCAGGTTCAAAGATTACTAGATTTAGACCTGAGTTTCTCGTTCGGATGAACTGGATCAGAAATATATCATTTTTCAACATCCCGGGTTCAAATATTACTAGAGTTAGACCTGAGTCTCTCGTTTGGATGAACTAGATCGAAAATATATGAGTTTTCAATTTCCCAGGTTCAAATATTACTAGAGTTAGACCTGAGTCTCTCGTTCGGATGAACTGGACCGGAAATATATCAGTTTTCAACATCTCGGGTTTAAAGATTACTAGATTTAGACCTGAGTCTCTCGTTCGGAAGAACTGGATCAGAAATATATCAGTTTTCAACATCCCGGGTTCAAATATCACTAGAGTTAGACCTGAGTCTCTCGTTCGAATGAACTGGATCGGAAATATATCAGTTTTCAACATCCCAGGTTCAAATATTACTAGAGTTAGACCTGAGTCTCTCATTCGGATGAACTGGATCAGAAATATATCAGTTTTCAACATCCCGGGTTCAAAGATTACTAGATTTAGACCTGAGTCTCTCGTTCGGATGAACTGGATCAGAAATATATCTGTTTTCAACATCCCGAGTTCAAATATTACTAGAGTTAGACCTAAGTATCTCGTTCGGATGAACTTGATCGGAAATATATTAGTTTTCAACATCCCAGGTTCAAATATTACTAGAGGTAGACCTGAGTCTCTCGTTCGGATGAACTGGACCGGAAATATATCAGTTTTTAACATCCCGGGTTCAAATATTACTAGAGTTAGACCTGAGTCTCTCATTCGGATGAACTGGACCGGAAATATATAAGTTTTCAACATCTCAGGTTCAAAGATTACTAGATTTAGAACTGAGTTTCTCGTTCGGATGAACTGGATCAGAAATATATCAGTTTTCAACATCCCAGGTTCAAATATTACTAGAGTTATACCTAAGTATCTCGTTCGGATGAACTTGATCGGAAATATATTAGTTTTCAACATCCCAGGTTCAAATATTACTAGACTTAGACCTGAGTCTCTCATTAGGATGAACTGGATAAGAAATATATCAGTTTTCAACATCCCGGATTCAAATATTACTAGAGGTAGACCTGAGTCTCTCGTTCGGATGAACTGGACCGGAAATATATCAGTTTTTAACATCCCGGGTTCAAATATTACTAGAGTTAGACCTGAGTCTCTCATTCGGATGAACTGGACCGGAAATATATAAGTTTTCAACATCTCAGGTTCAAAGATTACTAGATTTAGAACTGAGTTTCTCGTTCGGATGAACTGGATCAGAAATATATCAGTTTTCAACATCCCAGGTTCAAATATTACTAGAGTTAGACCTAAGTATCTCGTTCGGATGAACTTGATCGGAAATATATTAGTTTTCAACATCCCAGGTTCAAATATTACTAGACTTAGACTTGAGTCTCTCATTAGGATGAACTGGATAAGAAATATATCAGTTTTCAACATCCCGGATTCAAATATTACTAGAGGTAGACCTGAGTCTCTCGTTCGGATGAACTGGACCGGAAATATATCAGTTTTCAACATCCCAGGTTCAAAGATTACTAGATTTAGACCTGAGTTTCTCGTTCGGATGAACTGGATCAGAAATATATCAGTTTTCAACATCCCGGGTTCAAATATTACTAGAAATAGACCCGAGTCTCTCGTTTGGATGAACTGGATCAGAAATATATCAGTTTTCAATATCCCAGACTCAAATATTACTAGAGTTAGACCTGAGTCTCTCATTCGGATGAACTGGATCAGAAATATATCAGTTTTCAACATCCCGGGTTCAAATATTACTAGAGTTAGACCTGAGTCTCCCGTTCGGATGAACTGGATCGGAAATATATTAGTTTTCAACATCGCAGATTCAAATATTACTAGAGTTAGACCTGAGTATCTTATTAGGATGAATTGGATAAGAAATATATCATTTTTCAACATCCCAGGTTCAAATATTATTAGAGTTAGACCTGAGTCTCTCGTTCGGATGAACTAGACCGGAAATATATCAGTTTTCAACATCTCGGGTTTAAAGATTACTAGATTTAGACCTGAGTCTCTCGTTCGGAAGAACTGGATCAGAAATATATCAGTTTTCAACATCCCGGGTTCAAATATCACTAGAGTTAGACCTGAGTCTCTCGTTCGAATGAACTGGATCGGAAATATATCAGTTTTCAACATCCCAGGTTCAAATATTACTAGAGTTAGACCTGAGTCTCTCATTAGGATAAATTGGATCAGAAATATATCAGTTTTCAACATCCCGGGTTCAAATATTACAAGAGTTAGACCTAAGTCTCTCGTTCGGATGAACTTGATTGGAAATATATTAGTTTTCAACATCACAGGTTCAAATATTACTAGACTTAGACCTGAGTCTCTCATTAGGATGAACTGGATAAGAAATATATCAGTTTTCAACATCCCGGGTTCAAATATTACTAGAGTTAGACCTAAGTATCTCGTTCGGATGAACTTGATCGGAAATATATTAGTTTTCAACATCCCAGGTTCAAATATTACTAGACTTAGACCTGAGTCTCTCATTAGGATGAACTGGATAAGAAATATATCAGTTTTCAACATCCCGGATTCAAATATTACTAGAGTTATACCTGAGTCTCTCGTTCGGATGAACTGGACCAGAAATATATCAGTTTTCAACATCCCGGGTTCAAAGATTACTAGATTTAGACCTGAGTCTCTCGTTCGGATGAACTGGATCAGAAATATATCTGTTTTAAACAACCCGGGTTCAAATATCACTAGAGTTAGACCTGAGTTTATCGTTCGAATGAACTGGATCGGAAATGTATCAGTTTTCAACATCCCGGGTTCAAATATTACTAGAGTTAGACCTGAGTCTCTCATTCGGATGAACTGGACCGGAAATATATCAGTTTTCAACATCCCGGGTTCAAAGATTACTAGATTTAGACCTGAGTCTCTCGTTCGGATGAACTGGATCAGAAATATATCTGTTTTCAACAACCCGGGTTCAAATATCACCAGAGTTAGACCTGAGTCTATCGTTCGAATGAACTGGATCGGAAATGTATCAGTTTTCAACATCCCGGGTTCAAATATTACTAGATTTAGACCTGAGTCTCTCGTTCGGATGAACTGGATCAGAAATATATCTGTTTTCAACATCCCGGGTTCAAATATCACTAGAGTTAGAACTGAGTCTATCGTTCGAATGAACTGGATCGGAAATGTATAAGTTTTCAACATCCCAAGTTCAAATATTACTAGAGTTAGACCTGAGTCTCTCGTTTGGATGAACTGGATCGGAAATATATCATTTTTCAACATCCCCGGTTCAAATATTACTAGAGTTAGACCTGAGTATCTTATTAGGATGAACTGGATAAGAAATATATCAGTTTTCAACATCCCAGGTTCAAATATTACTAGAGTTATACCTGAGTCTCTCGTTCGGATGAACTGGACCAGAAATATATCAGTTTTCAACATCCCGGGTTCAAAGATTACTAGATTTAGACCTGAGTCTCTCGTTCGGATGAACTGGATCAGAAATATATCTGTTTTAAACAACCCGGGTTCAAATATCACTAGAGTTAGACCTGAGTCTATCGTTCGAATGAACTGGATCGGAAATGTATCAGTTTTCAACATCCCGGGTTCAAATATTACTAGAGTTAGACCTGAGTCTCTCATTCGGATGAACTGGACCGGAAATATATCAGTTTTCAACATCTCAGGTTCAAAGATTACTAGATTTAGACCTGAGTCTCTCGTTCGGATGAACTGGATCAGAAATATATCTGTTTTCAACATCCCGAGTTCAAATATCACTAGAGTTAGACCTGAGTCTATCGTTCGAATGAACTGGATCGGAAATGTATCAGTTTTCAACATCCCAAGTTCAAATATTACTAGAGTTAGACCTGAGTCTCTCATTAGGATGAACTGGATCAGAAATATATCAGTTTTCAACATCCCGGGTTCAAATATTACTAGAGTTAGACCTGAGTCTCTCATTCGGATGAACTGGACCGGAAATATATCAGTTTTCAACATCTCAGGTTCAAAGATTACTAGATTTAGAACTGAGTTTCTCGTTCGGATGAACTGGATCAGAAATATATCAGTTTTCAACATCCCGGGTTCAAATATTACTAGAGTTAGACCCGAGTCTCTCGTTTGGATGAACTGGATCGAAAATATATCAGTTTTCAATATCCCAGGTTCAAATATTACTAGAGTTAGACCTGAGTCTCTCATTCGGATGAACTGGATCAGAAATATATCAGTTTTCAACATCCCAGGTTCAAATATTACTAGAGTTAGACCTGAGTCTCCCGTTCGGATGAACTGGATCGGAAATATATTAGTTTTCAACATCGCAGGTTCAAATATTACTAGAGTTAGACCTGAGTCTCTCGTTCGGATGAACTGGACCAGAAATATATCAGTTTTCAACATCTCGGGTTCAAAGATTACTAGATTTAGACCTGAGTTTCTCATTCGGAAGAACTGGATCAGAAATATATCAGTTTTCAACATCCCGGGTTCAAATATAACTAGAGTTAGACCTGAGTCTCTCGTTCGAATGAACTGGATCAGAAATATATCAGTTTTCAACATCCCAGGTTCAAATATTACTAGAGTTAGACCTAAGTATCTCGTTCGGATGAACTTGATCGGAAATATATTAGTTTTCAACATCCCAGGTTCAAATATTACTAGACTTAGACTTGAGTCTCTCATTAGGATGAACTGGATAAGAAATATATCAGTTTTCAACATCCCGGATTCAAATATTACTAGAGGTAGACCTGAGTCTCTCGTTCGGATGAACTGGACCGGAAATATATCAGTTTTCAACATCCCAGGTTCAAAGATTACTAGATTTAGACCTGAGTTTCTCGTTCGGATGAACTGGATCAGAAATATATCATTTTTCAACATCCCGGGTTCAAATATTACTAGAGTTAGACCTGAGTCTCTCGTTTGGATGAACTAGATCGGAAATATATCAGTTTTCAATTTCCCAGGTTCAAATATTACTAGAGTTAGACCTGAGTCTCTCATTCGGATGAACTGGATCAGAAATATATCATTTTTCAACATCCCGGATTCAAATATTACTAGAGTTAGACCTGAGCCTCTCGTTCGGATGAACTGGACCAGAAATATATCAGTTTTCAACATCTCGGGTTCAAAGATTACTAGATTTAGACCTGAGTTTCTCGTTCGGAAGAACTGGATCAGAAATATATCAGTTTTCAACATCCCGGGTTCAAATCTTACAAGAGTTAGACCTAAGTATCTCGTTCGGATGAACTTGATCGGAAATATATTAGTTTTCAACATCCCAGGTTCAAATATTACTAGACTTAGACCTGAGTCTCTCATTAGGATGAACTGGATAAGAAATATATCAGTTTTCAACAACCCGGATTCAAATATTACTAGAGGTAGACCTGAGTCTCTCGTTCGGATGAACTGGACCGGAAATATATCAGTTTTCAACATCCCAGGTTCAAAGATTACAAGATTTAGACCTGAGTTTCTCGTTCGGATGAACTAGATCAGAAATATATCAGTTTTCAACATCCCGGGTTCAAATATTACTAGAGTTAGACCTGAGTCTCTCGTTTGGATGAACTGGATCGGAAATATATCAGTTTTCAACATCTCGGGTTAAAATATTACTGGAGTTAGACCTGAGTCTCTAGTTCGGATGAACTGGACCGAAAATATATCAGTTTTCAACATCCCAGGTTCAATGATTACTAGATTTTGACCTGAGTGTCTCGTTCGGATGAATTGGATCAGAAATATATCAGTTTTCAACATCCCGGGTTCAAATATTACTAGAGTTAGACCTGAGTCTCTCGTTTGGATGAACTGTATCTGAAATATATCAGTTTTCAATATCCCGGGTTCAAATATTACTAGAGTTAGACCTGAGTCTCTCGTTTGGATGAACTGGATCGGAAATATATCATTTTTCAATATCCCGGGTTCAAATATTACTAGAGTTAGACCTGAGTATCTTATTAGGATGAACTGGATAAGAAGTATATCAGTTTTCAACATCCCAGGTTCAAATATTACTAGAGTTATAGACTTGAGTCTCTCGTTCGGATGAACTGGACCGGAAATATATCAGTTTTCAACATCCTGGGTTTAAAGATTACTAGATTTAGACCTGAGTCTCTCGTTCGGATGAACTTGATAAGAAATATATCAGTTTTTAACATCCCAGGTTTAAATATTACAAGAGTTAGACCTGAGTCTCTCGTTCGGATGAACTGGACCGGAAATATATCAGTTTTCAACATCCCGGGTTCAAAGATTACTATATTTAGACCTGAGTCTCTCGTTCGGATGAACTGGATCAGAAATATATCTGTTTTCAACATCCCGGGTTCAAATATCACTAGAGTTAGACCTGAGTCTATCGTTCGAATGAACTGGATCGGAAATGTATCAGTTTTCAACATCCCAAGTTCAAATATTACTAGAGTTAGACCTGAGTTTCTCATTAGGATGAACTGGATCAGAAATATATCAGTTTTCAACATCCCGGGTTCAAATATTACTAGAGTTAGACCTGAGTCTCTCATTCGGATGAACTGGACCGGAAATATATCAGTTTTCAACATCTCAGGTTCAAAGATTACTAGATTTAGACCTGAGTCTCTCGTTCGGATGAACTGGATCAGAAATATATCTTTTTCCAACATCCCGAGTTCAAATATCACTAGAGTTAGACCTGAGTCGATCGTTCGAATGAACTGGATCGGAAATGTATCAGTTTTCAACATCCCAAGTTCAAATATTACTAGAGTTAGACCTGAGTCTCTCATTAGGATGAACTGGATCAGAAATATATCAGTTTTCAACATCCCGGGTTCAAATATTACTAGAGTTAGACCTGAGTCTCTCATTCGGATGAACTGGACCGGAAATATATCAGTTTTCAACATCTCAGGTTCAAAGATTACTAGATTTAGAACTGAGTTTCTCGTTCGGATGAACTGGATCAGAAATATATCAGTTTTCAACATCCCGGGTTCAAATATTACTAGAGTTAGACCCGAGTCTCTCGTTTGGATGAACTGGATCGAAAATATATCAGTTTTCAATATCCCAGGTTCAAATATTACTAGAGTTAGACCTGAGTCTCTCATTCGGATGAACTGGATCAGAAATATATCAGTTTTCAACATCCCAGGTTCAAATATTACTAGAGTTAGACCTGAGTCTCCCGTTCGGATGAACTGGATCGGAAATATATTAGTTTTCAACATCGCAGGTTCAAATATTACTAGAGTTAGACCTGAGTCTCTCGTTCGGATGAACTGGACCAGAAATATATCAGTTTTCAACATCTCGGGTTCAAAGATTACTAGATTTAGACCTGAGTTTCTCATTCGGAAGAACTGGATCAGAAATATATCAGTTTTCAACATCCCGGGTTCAAATATAACTAGAGTTAGACCTGAGTCTCTCGTTCGAATGAACTGGATCAGAAATATATCAGTTTTCAACATCCCAGGTTCTAATATTACTAGAGTTAGACCTAAGTATCTCGTTCGGATGAACTTGATCGGAAATATATTAGTTTTCAACATCCCAGGTTCAAATATTACTAGACTTAGACCTGAATCTCTCATTAGGATGAACTGGATAAGAAATATATCAGTTTTCAACATCCCGGATTCAAATATTACTAGAGGTAGACCTGAGTCTCTCGTTCGGATGAACTGGACCGGAAATATATCAGTTTTCAACATCCCAGGTTCAAAGATTACTAGATTTAGACCTGAGTTTCTCGTTCGGATGAACTGGATCAGAAATATATCATTTTTCAACATCCCGGGTTCAAATATTACTAGAGTTAGACCTGAGTCTCTCGTTTGGATGAACTAGATCGGAAATATATCAGTTTTCAATTTCCCAGGTTCAAATATTACTAGAGTTAGACCTGAGTCTCTCATTCGGATGAACTGGATCAGAAATATATCATTTTTCAACATCCCGGATTCAAATATTACTAGAGTTAGACCTGAGCCTCTCGTTCGGATGAACTGGACCAGAAATATATCAGTTTTCAACATCTCGGGTTCAAAGATTACTAGATTTAGACCTGAGTTTCTCGTTCGGAAGAACTGGATCAGAAATATATCAGTTTTCAACATCCCGGGTTCAAATCTTACAAGAGTTAGACCTAAGTATCTCGTTCGGATGAACTTGATCGGAAATATATTAGTTTTCAACATCCCAGGTTCAAATATTACTAGACTTAGACCTGAGTCTCTCATTAGGATGAACTGGATAAGAAATATATCAGTTTTCAACATCCCAGGTTCAATGATTACTAGATTTAGACCTGAGTGTCTCGTTCGGATGAATTGGATCAGAAATATATCAGTTTTCAACATCCTGGGTTCAAATATTACTAGAGTTAGACCTGAGTCTCTCGTTTGGATGAACTGGATCTGAAATATATCAGTTTTCAACATCCCGGGTTCAAATATTACTAGAGTTAGACCTGAGTCTCTCGTTTGGATGAACTGGATCGAAAATATATCATTTTTCAACATCCCGGGTTCAAATATTACTAGAGTTAGACCTGAGTATCTTATTAGGATGAACTGGATAAGAAGTATATCAGTTTTCAACATCCCAGGTTCAAATATTACTAGAGTTATAGACCCGAGTCTCTCGTTCGGATGAACAGGACCGGAAATATATCAGTTTTCAACATCTCGGGTTCAAAGATTACTAGATTTAGACCTGAGTTTCTCGTTCGGAAGAACTGGATCAGAAATATATCAGTTTTCAACATCCCGGGTTCAAATCTTACAAGAGTTAGACCTAAGTATCTCGTTCGGATGAACTTGATCGGAAATATATTAGTTTTCAACATCCCAGGTTCAAATATTACTAGACTTAGACCTGAGTCTCTCATTAGGATGAACTGGATAAGAAATATATCAGTTTTCAACATCCCAGGTTCAATGATTACTAGATTTAGACCTGAGTGTCTCGTTCGGATGAATTGGATCAGAAATATATCAGTTTTCAACATCCCGGGTTCAAATATTACTAGAGTTATACCTGAGTCTCTCGTTTGGATGAACTGGATCTGAAATATATCAGTTTTCGACATCCCGGGTTCAAATATTACTAGAGTTAGACCTGAGTCTCTCGTTTGGATGAACTGGATCGGAAATATATCATTTTTCAACATCCCGGGTTCAAATATTACTAGAGTTAGACCTGAGTATCTTATTAGGATGAACTGGATAAGAAGTATATCAGTTTTCAACATCCCAGGTTCAAATATTACTAGAGTTATAGACCCGAGTCTCTCGTTCGGATGAACTGGACCGGAAATATATCAGTTTTCAACATCCCGGGTTTAAAGATTACTAGATTTAGACCTGAGTCTCTCGTTCGGATGAACTTGATAAGAAATATATCAGTTTTCAACATCCCAGGTTCAAAGATTACTAGATTTAGACCTGAGTTTCTCGTTCGGATGAACTGGATCAGAAATATATCATTTTTCAACATCCCGGGTTCAAATATTACAAGAGTTAGACCTGAGTCTCTCGTTTGGATGAACTGGATCGGAAATATATCAGTTTTCAATTTCCCAGGTTCAAATATTACTAGAGTTAGACCTGAGTCGCTCATTCGGATGAACTGGATCAGAAATATATCAGTTTTCAACATCCCGGGTTCAAATATTACTAGAGTTAGACCCGAGTCTCTCGTTTGGAAGAACTGGATCGGAAATATATCAGTTTTCAATATCCCAGGTTCAAATATTACTAGAGTTAGACCTGAGTCTCTCATTCGGATGAACTGGATCAGAAATATATCACTTTTCAACATCCCGGGTTCAAATATTACTAGAGTTAGACCTGAGTCTCCCGTTCGGATGAACTGGATCGGAAATATATTAGTTTTCAACATCGCAGGTTCAAATATTACTAGAGTTAGACCTGAGTATCTTATTAGGATGAATTGGATAAGAAATATATTATTTTTCAACATCCCAGGTTCAAATATTACTAGAGTTAGACCTGAGTCTCTCGTTTGGATGAACTGGACCGGAAATATATCAGTTTTCAACATCTCGGGTTCAAAGATTACTAGATTTATACCTGAGTCTCTCGTTCGGAAGAACTGGATCAGAAATATATCAGTTTTCAACATCCCGGGTTCAAATATCACTAGAGTTAGACCTGAGTCTCTCGTTCGAATGAACTGGATCAGAAATATATCAGTTTTCAACATCCCAGGTTCAAATATTACTAGAGTTAGACCTGAGTCTCTCATTAGGATGAACTGGATCAGAAATATATCAGTTTTCAACATCCCGGGTTCAAATCTTACAAGAGTTAGACCTAAGTCTCTCGTTCGGATGAACTTGATCGGAAATATATTAGTTTTCAACATCCCAGGTTCAAATATTACTAGACTTAGACCTGAGTCTCTCATTAGGATGAACTGGATAAGAAATATATCAGTTTTCAACATCCCGGATTCAAATATTACTAGAGGTAGACCTGAGTCTTTCGTTCGGATGAACTGGACCGGAAATATATCAGTTTTCAACATCCCAGGTTCAAAGATTACTAGATTTAGACCTGAGTTTCTCGTTCGGATGAACTGGATCAGAAATATATCAGTTTTCAACTTCCCGGGTTCAAATATTACTAGGGTTAGACCAGAGTCTCTCATTCGGATGAACTGGACCGGAAATATATCAGTTTTCAACATCTCATGTTCAAAGAATACTAGATTTAGAACTGAGTTTCTCGTTCGGATGAACTGGATCAGAAATATATCAGTTTTCAACATCCCGGGTTCAAATATTACTAGAGTTAGACCCGAGTCTCTCGTTTGGATGAACTGGATCAGAAATATATCAGTTTTCAATATCCCAGGTTCAAATATTACTAGAGTTAGACCTGAGTCTCTCATTCGGATGAACTGGATCAGAAATATATCAGTTTTCAACATCCCGGGTTCAAATATTACTAGAGTTAGACCTGAGTCTCCCGTTCGGATGAACTGGATCGGAAATATATTAGTTTTCAACATCGCAGGTTCAAATATTACTAGAGTTAGACCTGAGTATCTTATTAGGATGAATTGGATAAGAAATATATCATTTTTCAACATCCCAGGTTCAAATATTACTAGAGTTAGACCTGAGTCTCTCGTTCGGATGAACTGGACCGGAAATATATCAGTTTTCAACATCTCGGGTTCAAAGATTACTAGATTTAGACCTGAGTCTCTCGTTCGGAAGAACTGGATCAGAAATATATCAGTTTTCAACATCTCAGGTTCAAATATTACTAGAGTTAGACCTGAGTCTCTCATTAGGATGAACTGGATCAGAACTATATTAGTTTTCAACATCCCGGGTTCAAATATTACTAGAGTTAGACCTGAGTCTCTCATTCGTATGAACTGGATCGGAAATATATCAGTTTTCAACATCTCAGGTTCAAAGATTACTGGATTTAGAACTGAGTTTCTCGTTCGGATGAATTGGATAAGAAATATATCATTTTTCAACATCCCGGGTTCAAATATTACTAGAGTTAGACCCGAGTCTCTCGTTTGGATGAACTGGATCGGAAATATATCAGTTTTCAATATCCCAGGTTCAAATATTACTAGAGTTAGACCTGAGTCTCTAGTTTGGATGAACTGGATCGGAAATATATCAGTTTTTAACATCCTCGGTTCAAATATTACTAGAGTTAGACCTGAGTCTCTCGTTCAGATGAACTGGATCGGAAATATATCAGTTTTCAACATCCCGGGTTCAAAGATTACTAGATTTAGACCTGAGTCTCTCATTAGGATGAACTGGATCATAAATATATCAGTTTTCAACATCCCAGGTTCAAATATTACTAGAGTTAGACCTGAGTCTCTCATTAGGATGAACTGGATCAGAAATATATCAGTTTTCAACATCCCGGGTTCTAATATTACTAGAGTTAGACCTGAGTCTCTCATTAGGATGAACTGGATCAGAAATATATCAGTTTTCAACATCCCGGGTTTAAATATTACTAGAGTTAAACCCGAGTCTCTCATTCGAATGAACTTGATCGGAAATATATTAGTTTTCAATCCCGGGTTCAAATATTACTAGAGTTAGACCTGAGACTTTCGTTCGGATGAACTGGACCGGAAATATATCAGTTTTCAACATCCCAGGTTCAAAGATTACTATATTTAGACCTGAGTTTCTCATTCGGATGAACTGGATCAGAAATATATCAGTTTTCAACATCCCGGGTTCAAATATTACTAGAGTTAGACCTGAGACTCTCGTTCGGATGAATTGGACCGGAAATATATCAGTTTTCAACATCCCGGGTTCAAATGTTATTAGAGTTAGACCTGAGTCTCTCGTTCAGATGAACTGGATCGGAAATATATCAGTTTTCAACATCCTCGGTTCAAATATTACTAGAGTTAGACCTGAGTCTCTCATTAGGATGAACTGGATCAGAAATATATCAGTTTTCAACATCCCGGGTTCAAATATTACTAGAGTTAGACCTGAGTCTCTCGTTCGGATGAACTGGACCGGAAATATATCAGTTTTCAACATCCCGGGTTCAAAGATTACTAGATTTAGACCTGAGTCTCTCGTTCGGATGAACTGGATCAGAAATATATCAGTTTTCAGCATCCCGGGTTCAAATATCACTAGAGTTAGACCTGAGTCTCTCGTTCGAATGAACTGGATCGGAAATATATCAGTTTTCAACATCCCGAATTCAAATATTACTAGAGTTAGACCTGAGTCTCTCGTTCGGATGAACTGGACCGGAAATATTATCAGTTTTCAACATCCCGAGTTCAAAGATTACTAGATTTAGACTTGAGTCTCTCGTTCGGATGAACTGGATCAGAAATATATCAGTTTTCAACATCCCGGGTTCAAATATCACTAGAGTTAGACCTGAGTCTCTCGTTCGGATGAACTGGACCGGAAATATATCAGTTTTCAACATCCCGGGTTCAAAGATTACTAGATTTAGACCTGAGTCTCTCGTTCGGATGAACTGGATCAGAAATATATCAGTTTTCAACATCCCGGGTTCAAATATCACTAGAGTTAGACCTGAGTCTCTCGTTCGAATGAACTGGATCGGAAATATATCAGTTTTCAACATCCCAGGTTCAAATATTACTAGAGTTAGACCTGAGTCTCTCATTCGGATGAACTGGATCAGAAATATATCAGTTTTCAACATCCCGGGTTCAAAGATTACTAGATTTAGACCTGAGTCTCTCGTTCGGATGAACTGGATCAGAAATATATCTGTTTTCAACATCCCGAGTTCAAATATTACTAGAGTTAGACCTAAGTATCTCGTTCGGATGAACTTGATCGGAAATATATTAGTTTTCAACATCCCAGGTTCAAATATTACTAGAGGTAAACCTGAGTCTCTCGTTCGGATGAACTGGACCGGAAATATATCAGTTTTTAACATCCCGGGTTCAAATATTACTAGAGTTAGACCTGAGTCTCTCATTCGGATGAACTGGACCGGAAATATATAAGTTTTCAACATCTCAGGTTCAAAGATTACTAGATTTAGAACTGAGTTTCTCGTTCGGATGAACTGGATCAGAAATATATCAGTTTTCAACATCCCAGGTTCAAATATTACTAGAGTTAGACCTAAGTATCTCGTTCGGATGAACTTGATCGGAAATATATTAGTTTTCAACATCCCAGGTTCAAATATTACTAGACTTAGACTTGAGTCTCTCATTAGGATGAACTGGATAAGAAATATATCAGTTTTCAACATCCCGGATTCAAATATTACTAGAGGTAGACCTGAGTCTCTCGTTCGGATGAACTGGACCGGAAATATATCAGTTTTCAACATCCCAGGTTCAAAGATTACTAGATTTAGACCTGAGTTTCTCGTTCGGATGAACTGGATCAGAAATATATCAGTTTTCAACATCCCGGGTTCAAATATTACTAGAGTTAGACCTGAGTCTCTCGTTTGGATGAACTGGATCGGAAATATATCAGTTTTCAATTTCCCAGGTTCAAATATTACTAGAGTTAGACCTGAGTCTCTCATTCGGATGAACTGGATCAGAAATATATCAGTTTTCAACATCCCAGGTTCAAATATTACTAAAGTTAGACCTGAGTCTCTCATTAGGATGAACTGGATCAGAAATTTATCAGTTTTCAACATCCCGTGTTCAAATATTACTAGAGTTAGACTTGAGTTTCTCGTTTAGATAAACTGAAGACGAAATTATCAGAATTGATCAACACAAGTTCAAAAACTACTAGAGTTAGACCTGAGTCTCTCATTAGGATGAACTGGATCAGAAATATATCAGTTTTCAACATCCCGGGTTCAAATATTACAAGAGTTAGACCTAAGTCTCTCGTTCGGATGAACTTTATCGGAAATATATTAGTTTTCAACATCCCAGGTTCAAATATTACTAGACTTAGACCTGAGTCTCTCATTAGGATGAACTGGATAAGAAATATATCAGTTTTCAACATCCCGGATTCAAATATTACTAGAGGTAGACCTGAGTCTCTCGTTCGGATGAACTGGACCGGAAATATATCAGTTTTCAACATCCCAGGTTCAAAGATTACTAGATTTAGACCTGAGTTTCTCGTTCGGATGAACTGGATCAGAAATATATCAGTTTTCAACATCCCGGGTTCAAATATTACTAGAGTTAGACCTGAGTCTCTCGTTTGGATGAACTGGATCGGAAATATATCAGTTTTCAATTTCCCAGGTTCAAATATTACTAGAGTTAGACCTGAGTCTCTCATTAGGATGAACTGGATCGGAAATATATCAGTTTTCAACATCCCAGGTTCAAATATTACTAGAGTTAGACCTGAGTCTCTCATTAGGATGAACTGGATCAGAAATTTATCAGTTTTCAACATCCCGTGTTCAAATATTACTAGAGTTAGACTTGAGTTTCTCGTTCGGATGAACTGGACCGGAAATATATCAGTTTTCAACATCCCAGGTTCAAAGATTACTAGATTTAGACCTGAGTTTCTCGTTCGGATGAACTGGATCAGAAATATATCAGTTTTCAACATCCCGGGTTCAAATATTACTAGAGTTAGACCTGAGTCTCTCGTTTGGATGAACTGGAACGGAAATATATCAGTTTTCAATTTCCCAGGTTCAAATATTACTAGAGTTAGACCTGAGTCTCTCATTCGGATGAACTGGATCAGAAATATATCAGTTTTCAACATCCCGGGTTCAAATATTACTAGAGTTAGACCTGAGTCTCTCATTAGGATGAACTGGATCAGAAATATATCAGTTTTCAACATCCCAGGTTCAAATATTACTGGAGTTAGACCTGAGTCTTTCGTTCGGATGAACTGGACCGGAAATATATCAGTTTTCAACATCCCAGGTTCAAAGATTACTAGATTTAGACCAGAGTGTCTCGTTCGGATGAATTGGATCAGAAATATATCAGTTTTCAACATCCCGGGTTCAAATATTACAAGAGTTAGACCTGAGTCTCTCGTTTGGATGAATTGGATCGGAAATATATCAGTTTTCAATATCCCGGGTTCAAATATTACTAGAGTTAGACCTGAGTCTCTCACTTGGATGAACTGAATCAGAAATATATCAGTTTTCAACATCCCATGTTCAAATATTACTAGAGTTAGACCTGAGTCTCTCATTAGGATGAACTGGATCTGAAATATATCAGTTTTCAACATCTCGGGTTCAAATATTACTGGAATTAGACCTGAGTCTCTCGTTCGGATGAACTGGATCAGAAATATATCCGTTTTCAACATCCCGGATTCAAATATTACTAGAGTTAGACCTGAGTCTCTCGTTCGGATGAACTGGACCGGAAATATATCAGTTTTCAACATCCCGGTTCAAAGATTACTAGATTTAGACCCGAGTCTCTCGTTCGGATGAACTGGATCAGAAATATATCTGTTTTCAACATCCCGGGTTCAAATATTACTGGAGTTAGACCTGAGTCTCTCGTTCGGATGAACTGGACCGAAAATATATCAGTTTTCAACATCCCAGGTTCAATGATTACTAGATTTAGACCTGAGTGTCTCGTTCGGATGAATTGGATCAGAAATATATCAGTTTTCAACATCCCAAGTTCAAATATTACTAGAGTTAGACCTGAGTCTCTCATTAGGATGAACTGGATCAGAAATATATCAGTTTTCAACATCCCGGGTTCAAATATTACTAGAGTTAGACATGAATCTCTCAGTCGGATGAACTGGAAAGGAAATATATCAGTTTTCAACATCTCAGGTTCAAAGATTACTAGATTTAGAACTGAGTTTATCGTTCAGATGAACTAGATCAGAAATATATCAGTTTTCAACATCCCGGGTTCAAAGATTACTAGATTTAGACCTGAGTCTCTCGTTCGGATGAACTGGATCAGAAATATATCTGTTTTCAACATCCCGGGTTCAAATATCACTAGAGTTAGACCTGAGTCTATCGTTCGAATGAACTGGATCGGAAATGTATCAGTTTTCAACATCCCAAGTTCAAATATCACTAGAGTTAGACCTGAGTCTCTCGTTTGGATGAACTGGATCGGAAATATATCAGTTTTCAATATCCCGGGTTCAAATATTACTAGAGTTAGACCTGAGTCTCTCACTTGGATGAACTGAATCAGAAATATATCAGTTTTCAACATCCCATGTTCAAATATTACTAGAGTTAGACCTGAGTCTCTCATTAGGATGAACTGGATCTGAAATATATCAGTTTTCAACATCTCGGGTTCAAATATTACTGGAATTAGACCTGAGTCTCTCGTTCGGATGAACTGGACCGGAAATATATCAGTTTTCAACATCCCAGGTTCAAAGATTACTAGATTTAGACCTGAGTTTCTCGTTCGGATGAACTGGATCAGAAATATATCAGTTTTCAACATCCCGGGTTCAAATATTACTAGAGTTAGACCTGAGTCTCTCGTTTGGATGAACTGGATCGGAAATATATCAGTTTTCAATTTCCCAGGTTCAAATATTACTAGAGTTAGACCTGAGTCTCTCATTAGGATGAACTGGATCGGAAATATATCAGTTTTCAACATCCCAGGTTCAAATATTACTAGAGTTAGACCTGAGTCTCTCATTAGGATGAACTGGATCAGAAATTTATCAGTTTTCAACATCCCGTGTTCAAATATTACTAGAGTTAGACTTGAGTTTCTCGTTCGGATGAACTGGACCGGAAATATATCAGTTTTCAACATCCCAGGTTCAAAGATTACTAGATTTAGACCTGAGTTTCTCGTTCGGATGAACTGGATCAGAAATATATCAGTTTTCAACATCCCGGGTTCAAATATTACTAGAGTTAGACCTGAGTCTCTCGTTTGGATGAACTGGATCGGAAATATATCAGTTTTCAATTTCCCAGGTTCAAATATTACTAGAGTTAGACCTGAGTCTCTCATTAGGATGAACTGGATAAGAAATATATCAGTTTTCAACATCCCGGATTCAAATATTACTAGAGGTAGACCTGAGTCTCTCGTTCGGATGAACTGGACCGGAAATATATCAGTTTTCAACATCCCAGGTTCAAAGATTACTAGATTTAGACCTGAGTTTCTCGTTCGGATGAACTGGATCAGAAATATATCAGTTTTCAACATCCCGGGTTCAAATATTACTAGAGTTAGACCTGAGTCTCTCGTTTGGATGAACTGGATCGGAAATATATCAGTTTTCAATTTCCCAGGTTCAAATATTACTAGAGTTAGACCTGAGTCTCTCATTCGGATGAACTGGATCAGAAATATATCAGTTTTCAACATCCCAGGTTCAAATATTACTAAAGTTAGACCTGAGTCTCTCATTAGGATGAACTGGATCAGAAATTTATCAGTTTTCAACATCCCGTGTTCAAATATTACTAGAGTTAGACTTGAGTTTCTCGTTTAGATAAACTGAAGACGAAATTATCAGAATTGATCAACACAAGTTCAAAAACTACTAGAGTTAGACCTGAGTCTCTCATTAGGATGAACTGGATCAGAAATATATCAGTTTTCAACATCCCGGGTTCAAATATTACAAGAGTTAGACCTAAGTCTCTCGTTCGGATGAACTTGATCGAAAATATATTAGTTTTCAACATCCCAGGTTCAAATATTACTAGACTTAGACCTGAGTCTCTCATTAGGATGAACTGGATAAGAAATATATCAGTTTTCAACATCCCGGATTCAAATATTACTAGAGGTAGACCTGAGTCTCTCGTTCGGATGAACTGGACCGGAAATATATCAGTTTTCAACATCCCAGGTTCAAAGATTACTAGATTTAGACCTGAGTTTCTCGTTCGGATGAACTGGATCAGAAATATATCATTTTTCAACATCCCGGGTTCAAATATTACTAGAGTTAGACCTGAGTCTCTCGTTTGGATGAACTAGATCGAAAATATATGAGTTTTCAATTTCCCAGGTTCAAATATTACTAGAGTTAGACCTGAGTCTCTCGTTCGGATGAACTGGACCGGAAATATATCAGTTTTCAACATCTCGGGTTTAAAGATTACTAGATTTAGACCTGAGTCTCTCGTTCGGAAGAACTGGATCAGAAATATATCAGTTTTCAACATCCCGGGTTCAAATATCACTAGAGTTAGACCTGAGTCTCTCGTTCGAATGAACTGGATCGGAAATATATCAGTTTTCAACATCCCAGGTTCAAATATTACTAGAGTTAGACCTGAGTCTCTCATTAGGATGAACTGGATCAGAAATATATCAGTTTTCAACATCCCGGGTTCAAATATTACTAGAGTTAGACCTGAGTCTCTCGTTCGGATGAACTGGACCGGAAATATATCAGTTTTCAACATCCCAGGTTCAAAGATTACTAGATTTAGACCTGAGTCTCTCGTTCGGATGAACTGGATCAGAAATATATCAGTTTTCAACATCCCGGGTTCAAATATTACTAGAGTTAGACCTGAGTCTCTCGTTTGGATGAACTGGATCGGAAATATATCAGTTTTCAATTTCCCAGGTTCAAATATTACTAGAGTTAGACCTGAGTCTCTCATTCGGATGAACTGGATCAGAAATATATCAGTTTTCAACATCCCGGGTTCAAATATCACTAGAGTTAGACCTGAGTCTCTCGTTCGAATGAACTGGATCGGAAATATATCAGTTTTCAACATCCCAGGTTCAAATATTACTAGAGTTAGACCTGAGTCTCTCATTAGGATGAACTGGATCAGAAATATATCAGTTTTCAATATCCCGGGTTCAAATATTACAAGAGTTAGACCTAAGTCTCTTGTTCGGATGAACTTGATCGGAAATATATTAGTTTTCAACATCCCAGGTTCAAATATTACTAGACTTAGACCTGAGTCTCTCATTAGGATGAACTGGATAAGAAATATATCAGTTTTCAACATCCCGGATTCAAATATTACTAGAGGTAGACCTGAGTCTCTCGTTCGGATGAACTGGACCGGAAATATATCAGTTTTCAACATCCCAGGTTCAAAGATTACTAGATTTAGACCTGAGTTTCTCGTTCGGATGAACTGGATCAGAAATATATCAGTTTTCAACATCCCGGGTTCAAATATTACTAGAGTTAGACCTGAGTCTCTCGTTTGGATGAACTGGATCGGAAATATATCAGTTTTCAATTTCCCAGGTTCAAATATTACTAGAGTTAGACCTGAGTCTCTCATTCGGATGAACTGGATCAGAAATATATCAGTTTTCAACATCCCAGGTTCAAATATTACTAAAGTTAGACCTGAGTCTCTCATTAGGATGAACTGGATCAGAAATTTATCAGTTTTCAACATCCCGTGTTCAAATATTACTAGAGTTAGACTTGAGTTTCTCGTTTAGATAAACTGAAGACGAAATTATCAGAATTGATCAACACAAGTTCAAAAACTACTAGAGTTAGACCTGAGTCTCTCATTAGGATGAACTGGATCAGAAATATATCAGTTTTCAACATCCCGGGTTCAAATATTACAAGAGTTAGACCTAAGTCTCTCGTTCGGATGAACTTTATCGGAAATATATTAGTTTTCAACATCCCAGGTTCAAATATTACTAGACTTAGACCTGAGTCTCTCATTAGGATGAACTGGATAAGAAATATATCAGTTTTCAACATCCCGGATTCAAATATTACTAGAGGTAGACCTGAGTCTCTCGTTCGGATGAACTGGACCGGAAATATATCAGTTTTCAACATCCCAGGTTCAAAGATTACTAGATTTAGACCTGAGTTTCTCGTTCGGATGAACTGGATCAGAAATATATCAGTTTTCAACATCCCGGGTTCAAATATTACTAGAGTTAGACCTGAGTCTCTCGTTTGGATGAACTGGATCGGAAATATATCAGTTTTCAATTTCCCAGGTTCAAATATTACTAGAGTTAGACCTGAGTCTCTCATTAGGATGAACTGGATCGGAAATATATCAGTTTTCAACATCCCAGGTTCAAATATTACTAGAGTTAGACCTGAGTCTCTCATTAGGATGAACTGGATCAGAAATTTATCAGTTTTCAACATCCCGTGTTCAAATATTACTAGAGTTAGACTTGAGTTTCTCGTTCGGATGAACTGGACCGGAAATATATCAGTTTTCAACATCCCAGGTTCAAAGATTACTAGATTTAGACCTGAGTTTCTCGTTCGGATGAACTGGATCAGAAATATATCAGTTTTCAACATCCCGGGTTCAAATATTACTAGAGTTAGACCTGAGTCTCTCGTTTGGATGAACTGGATCGGAAATATATCAGTTTTCAATTTCCCAGGTTCAAATATTACTAGAGTTAGACCTGAGTCTCTCATTAGGATGAACTGGATAAGAAATATATCAGTTTTCAACATCCCGGATTCAAATATTACTAGAGGTAGACCTGAGTCTCTCGTTCGGATGAACTGGACCGGAAATATATCAGTTTTCAACATCCCAGGTTCAAAGATTACTAGATTTAGACCTGAGTTTCTCGTTCGGATGAACTGGATCAGAAATATATCAGTTTTCAACATCCCGGGTTCAAATATTACTAGAGTTAGACCTGAGTCTCTCGTTTGGATGAACTGGATCGGAAATATATCAGTTTTCAACTTCCCAGGTTCAAATATTACTAGAGTTAGACCTGAGTCTCTCATTCGGATGAACTGGATCAGAAATATATCAGTTTTCAACATCCCGGGTTCAAATATTACTAGAGTTAGACCTGAGTCTCTCATTAGGATGAACTGGATCAGAAATATATCAGTTTTCAACATCCCAGGTTCAAATATTACTGGAGTTAGACCTGAGTCTTTCGTTCGGATGAACTGGACCGGAAATATATCAGTTTTCAACATCCCAGGTTCAAAGATTACTAGATTTAGACCTGAGTGTCTCGTTCGGATGAATTGGATCAGAAATATATCAGTTTTCAACATCCCGGGTTCAAATATTACTAGAGTTAGACCTGAGTCTCTCGTTTGGATGAACTGGAACGGAAATATATCAGTTTTCAATTTCCCAGGTTCAAATATTACTAGAGTTAGACCTGAGTCTCTCATTCGGATGAACTGGATCAGAAATATATCAGTTTTCAACATCCCGGGTTCAAATATTACTAGAGTTAGACCTGAGTCTCTCATTAGGATGAACTGGATCAGAAATATATCAGTTTTCAACATCCCAGGTTCAAATATTACTGGAGTTAGACCTGAGTCTTTCGTTCGGATGAACTGGACCGGAAATATATCAGTTTTCAACATCCCAGGTTCAAAGATTACTAGATTTAGAACTGAGTGTCTCGTTCGGATGAATTGGATCAGAAATATATCAGTTTTCAACATCCCGGGTTCAAATATTACTAGAGTTAGACCTGAGTCTCTCGTTTGGATGAATTGGATCGGAAATATATCAGTTTTCAATATCCCGGGTTCAAATATTACTAGAGTTAGACCTGAGTCTCTCACTCGGATGAACTGGATCAGAAATATATCAGTTTTCAACATCCCGGGTTCAAATATTACTAGAGTTAGACCTGAGTCTCTCATTAGGATGAACTGGATCAGAAATATATCAGTTTTCAACATCCCAGGTTCAAATATTACTGGAGTTAGACCTGAGTCTTTCGTTCGGATGAACTGGACCGGAAATATATCAGTTTTCAACATCCCAGGTTCAAAGATTACTAAATTTAGACCTGAGTTTCTCGTTCGGGTGAACTGGATCAGAAATATATCAGTTTTCAACATCCCGGGTTCAAATATTACTAGAGTTAGACCTGAGTCTCTCGTTTGGATGAACTGGATCGGAAATATATCAGTTTTCAATTTCCCAGGTTCAAATATTACTAGAGTTAGACCTGAGTCTCTCATTCGGATGAACTGGATCAGAAATATATCAGTTTTCAACATCCCGGGTTCAAATATTACTAGAGTTAGACCTGAGTCTCTCATTAGGATGAACTGGATCAGAAATATATCAGTTTTCAACATCCCAGGTTCAAATATTACTGGAGTTAGACCTGAGTCTTTCGTTCGGATGAACTGGACCGGAAATATATCAGTTTTCAACATCCCAGGTTCAAAGATTACTAGATTTAGAACTGAGTGTCTCGTTCGGATGAATTGGATCAGAAATATATCAGTTTTCAACATCCCGGGTTCAAATATTACTAGAGTTAGACCTGAGTCTCTCGTTTGGATGAATTGGATCGGAAATATATCAGTTTTCAATATCCCGGGTTCAAATATTACTAGAGTTAGACCTGAGTCTCTCACTCGGATGAACTGGATCAGAAATATATCAGTTTTCAACATCCCAGGTTCAAATATTACTAGAGTTAGACCTGAGTCTCTCATTAGGATGAACTAGATCTGAAATATATCAGTTTTCAACATCTCGGGTTCAAATATTACTGGAGTTAGACCTGAGTCTCTCGTTCGGATGAACTGGACCGGAAATATATCAATTTTCAACATCCCGGGTTCAAAGATTACTAGATTTAGACCTGAGTCTCTCGTTCGGATGAACTGGATCAGAAATATATCAGTTTTCAACATCCCGGGTTCAAATATTACTAGAGTTACACCTGAGTCTCTCGTTTGGATGAATTGGATCGGAAATATATCAGTTTTCAATATCCCGGGTTCAAATATTACTAGAGTTAGACCTGAGTCTCTCACTTGGATGAACTGGATCAGAAATATATCAGTTTTCAACATCCCATGTTCAAATATTACTAGAGTTAGACCTGAGTCTCTCATTAGGATGAACTGGATCTGAAATATATCAGTTTTCAACATCTCGGGTTCAAATATTACTGGAATTAGACCTGAGTCTCTCGTTCGGATGAACTGGATCAGAAATATATCCATTTTCAACATCTTGGATTCAAATATTACTAGAGGTAGACCTGAGTCTCTCGTTCGGATGAACTGGACCGGAAATATATCAGTTTTCAACATCCCAGGTTCAAAGATTACTAGATTTAGACCTGAGTTTCTCGTTCGGATGAACTGGATCAGAAATATATCAGTTTTCAACATCCCGGGTTCAAATATTACTAGAGTTAGACCTGAGTCTCTCGTTTGGATGAACTGGATCGGAAATATATCAGTTTTCAATTTCCCAGGTTCAAATATTACTAGAGTTAGACCTGAGTCTCTCATTCGGATGAACTGGATCAGAAATATATCAGTTTTCAACATCCCAGGTTCAAATATTACTAAAGTTAGACCTGAGTCTCTCATTAGGATGAACTGGATCAGAAATTTATCAGTTTTCAACATCCCGTGTTCAAATATTACTAGAGTTAGACTTGAGTTTCTCGTTTAGATAAACTGAAGACGAAATTATCAGAATTGATCAACACAAGTTCAAAAACTACTAGAGTTAGACCTGAGTCTCTCATTAGGATGAACTGGATCAGAAATATATCAGTTTTCAACATCCCGGGTTCAAATATTACAAGAGTTAGACCTAAGTCTCTCGTTCGGATGAACTTGATCGAAAATATATTAGTTTTCAACATCCCAGGTTCAAATATTACTAGACTTAGACCTGAGTCTCTCATTAGGATGAACTGGATAAGAAATATATCAGTTTTCAACATCCCGGATTCAAATATTACTAGAGGTAGACCTGAGTCTCTCGTTCGGATGAACTGGACCGGAAATATATCAGTTTTCAACATCCCAGGTTCAAAGATTACTAGATTTAGACCTGAGTTTCTCGTTCGGATGAACTGGATCAGAAATATATCATTTTTCAACATCCCGGGTTCAAATATTACTAGAGTTAGACCTGAGTCTCTCGTTTGGATGAACTAGATCGAAAATATATCAGTTTTCAATTTCCCAGGTTCAAATATTACTAGAGTTAGACCTGAGTCTCTCGTTCGGATGAACTGGACCGAAAATATATCAGTTTTCAACATCCTAGGTTCAATGATTACTAGATTTAGACCTGAGTGTCTCGTTCGGATGAATTGGATCAGAAATATATCAGTTTTCAACATCCCGGGTTCAAATATTACTAGAGTTAGACCTGAGTCTCTCGTTTGGATGAACTGGATCGGAAATATATCAGTTTTCAATATCCCGGGTTCAAATATTACTAGAGTTAGACCTGAGTCTCTCGTTTGAATGAACTGGATCGGAAATATATCAGTTTTCAATATCCCAGGTTCAAATATTACTAGAGTTAGACCTGAGTCTCTCATTCGGATGAACTAGATAAGAAATATATCAGTTTTCAACATCCCGGGTTCAAATATTACTAGTGTTAGACCTGAGTCTCTCGTTCGGATGAACTGGACCGGAAATATATCAGTTTTCAACATCCCGGGTTCAAAGATTACTAGATTTAGACCTGAGTCTCTCGTTCGGATGAACTGGATAAGAAATATATCAGTTTTCAACATCCCAGGTTCAAATATTACTAGAGTTAGACCTGAGTCTCTCGTTCGGATGAACTGGACCGGAAATATATCAGTTTTCAACATCCCGGGTTCAAAGATTACTAGATTTAGACCTGAGTCTCTCGTTCGGATGAACTGGATCAGAAATATATCAGTTTTCAACATCCCGGGTTCAAATATCACTAGAGTTAGACCTGAGTCTCTCGTTCGAATGAACTGGATCGGAAATATATCAGTTTTCAACATCCCAGGTTCAAATATTACTAGAGTTAGACCTGAGTCTCTCATTCGGATGAACTGGATCAGAAATATATCAGTTTTCAACATCCCGGGTTCAAAGATTACTAGATTTAGACCTGAGTCTCTCGTTCGGATGAACTGGATCAGAAATATATCTGTTTTCAACATCCCGAGTTCAAATATTACTAGAGTTAGACCTAAGTATCTCGTTCGGATGAACTTGATCGGAAATATATTAGTTTTCAACATCCCAGGTTCAAATATTACTAGAGGTAGACCTGAGTCTCTCGTTCGGATGAACTGGACCGGAAATATATCAGTTTTTAACATCCCGGGTTCAAATATTACTAGAGTTAGACCTGAGTCTCTCATTCGGATGAACTGGACCGGAAATATATAAGTTTTCAACATCTCAGGTTCAAAGATTACTAGATTTAGAACTGAGTTTCTCGTTCGGATGAACTGGATCAGAAATATATCAGTTTTCAACATCCCAGGTTCAAATATTACTAGAGTTATACCTAAGTATCTCGTTCGGATGAACTTGATCGGAAATATATTAGTTTTCAACATCCCAGGTTCAAATATTACTAGACTTAGACCTGAGTCTCTCATTAGGATGAACTGGATAAGAAATATATCAGTTTTCAACATCCCGGATTCAAATATTACTAGAGGTAGACCTGAGTCTCTCGTTCGGATGAACTGGACCGGAAATATATCAGTTTTTAACATCCCGGGTTCAAATATTACTAGAGTTAGACCTGAGTCTCTCATTCGGATGAACTGGACCGGAAATATATAAGTTTTCAACATCTCAGGTTCAAAGATTACTAGATTTAGAACTGAGTTTCTCGTTCGGATGAACTGGATCAGAAATATATCAGTTTTCAACATCCCAGGTTCAAATATTACTAGAGTTAGACCTAAGTATCTCGTTCGGATGAACTTGATCGGAAATATATTAGTTTTCAACATCCCAGGTTCAAATATTACTAGACTTAGACTTGAGTCTCTCATTAGGATGAACTGGATAAGAAATATATCAGTTTTCAACATCCCGGATTCAAATATTACTAGAGGTAGACCTGAGTCTCTCGTTCGGATGAACTGGACCGGAAATATATCAGTTTTCAACATCCCAGGTTCAAAGATTACTAGATTTAGACCTGAGTTTCTCGTTCGGATGAACTGGATCAGAAATATATCAGTTTTCAACATCCCGGGTTCAAATATTACTAGAGTTAGACCTGTGTCTCTCGTTTGGATGAACTGGATCGGAAATATATCAGTTTTCAATTTCCCAGGTTCAAATATTACTAGAGTTAGACCTGAGTCTCTCATTCGGATGAACTGGATCAGAAATATATCAGTTTTCAACATCCCGGGTTCAAATATTACTAGAGTTAGACCTGAGTCTCTCATTAGGATGAACTGGATCAGAAATATATCAGTTTTCAACATCCCAGGTTCAAATATTACTGGAGTTAGACCTGAGTCTCTCGTTCGGATGAACTGGACCGGAAATATATCAGTTTTCAACATCCCAGGTTCAAAGATTACTAGATTTAGACCTGAGTGTCTCGTTCGGATGAATTGGATCAGAAATATATCAGTTTTCAACATCCCGGGTTCAAATATTACAAGAGTTAGACCTGAGTCTCTCGTTTGGATGAATTGGATCGGAAATATATCAGTTTTCAATATCCCGGGTTCAAATATTACTAGAGTTAGACCTGAGTCTCTCACTTGGATGAACTGAATCAGAAATATATCAGTTTTCAACATCCCATGTTCAAATATTACTAGAGTTAGACCTGAGTCTCTCATTAGGATGAACTGGATCTGAAATATATCAGTTTTCAACATCTCGGGTTCAAATATTACTGGAGTTAGACCTGAGTCTCTCGTTCGGATGAACTGGACCGGAAATATATCAATTTTCAACATCCCGGGTTCAAAGATTACTAGATTTAGACCTGAGTCTCTCGTTCGGATGAACTGGATCAGAAATATATCAGTTTTCAACATCCCGGGTTCAAATATCACTAGAGTTAGACCTGACTCTCTCGTTCGAATGAACTGGATCGGAAATATATCAGTTTTCAACATCCCAGGTTCAAATATTACTAGAGTTAGACCTGAGTCTCTCATTAGGATGAACTTGATCGAAAATATATTAGTTTTCAACATCCCAGGTTCAAATATTACTAGACTTAGACCTGAGTCTCTCATTAGGATGAACTGGATAAGAAATATATCAGTTTTCAACATCCCGGATTCAAATATTACTAGAGGTAGACCTGAGTCTCTCGTTCGGATGAACTGGACCGGAAATATA
>NW_020623156.1:4171633-4283909 GCF_003573695.1 Papaver somniferum
AGAGTTAGACCTGAGTCTCTCGTTTGGATGAACTGGATCGGAAATATATCAGTTTTCAATTTCCCAGGTTCAAATATTACTAGAGTTAGACCTGAGTCTCTCATTCGGATGAACTGGATCAGAAATATATCAGTTTTCAACATCCCGGGTTCAAATATTACTAGAGTTAGACCTGAGTCTCTCATTAGGATGAACTGGATCAGAAATATATCAGTTTTCAACATCCCAGGTTCAAATATTACTGGAGTTAGACCTGAGTCTTTCGTTCGGATGAACTGGACCGGAAATATATCAGTTTTCAACATCCCAGGTTCAAAGATTACTAGATTTAGACCAGAGTGTCTCGTTCGGATGAATTGGATCAGAAATATATCAGTTTTCAACATCCCGGGTTCAAATATTACAAGAGTTAGACCTGAGTCTCTCGTTTGGATGAATTGGATCGGAAATATATCAGTTTTCAATATCCCGGGTTCAAATATTACTAGAGTTAGACCTGAGTCTCTCACTTGGATGAACTGAATCAGAAATATATCAGTTTTCAACATCCCATGTTCAAATATTACTAGAGTTAGACCTGAGTCTCTCATTAGGATGAACTGGATCTGAAATATATCAGTTTTCAACATCTCGGGTTCAAATATTACTGGAATTAGACCTGAGTCTCTCGTTCGGATGAACTGGATCAGAAATATATCCGTTTTCAACATCCCGGATTCAAATATTACTAGAGGTAGACCTGAGTCTCTCGTTCGGATGAACTGGACCGGAAATATATCAGTTTTCAACATCCCAGGTTCAAAGATTACTAGATTTAGACCTGAGTTTCTCGTTCGGATGAACTGGATCAGAAATATATCAGTTTTCAACATCCCGGGTTCAAATATTACTAGAGTTAGACCTGAGTCTCTCGTTTGGATGAACTGGATCGGAAATATATCAGTTTTCAATTTCCCAGGTTCAAATATTACTAGAGTTAGACCTGAGTCTCTCATTCGGATGAACTGGATCAGAAATATATCAGTTTTCAACATCCCAGGTTCAAATATTACTAAAGTTAGACCTGAGTCTCTCATTAGGATGAACTGGATCAGAAATTTATCAGTTTTCAACATCCCGTGTTCAAATATTACTAGAGTTAGACTTGAGTTTCTCGTTTAGATAAACTGAAGACGAAATTATCAGAATTGATCAACACAAGTTCAAAAACTACTAGAGTTAGACCTGAGTCTCTCATTAGGATGAACTGGATCAGAAATATATCAGTTTTCAACATCCCGGGTTCAAATATTACAAGAGTTAGACCTAAGTCTCTCGTTCGGATGAACTTGATCGAAAATATATTAGTTTTCAACATCCCAGGTTCAAATATTACTAGACTTAGACCTGAGTCTCTCATTAGGATGAACTGGATAAGAAATATATCAGTTTTCAACATCCCGGATTCAAATATTACTAGAGGTAGACCTGAGTCTCTCGTTCGGATGAACTGGACCGGAAATATATCAGTTTTCAACATCCCAGGTTCAAAGATTATTAGATTTAGACCTGAGTTTCTCGTTCGGATGAACTGGATCAGAAATATATCAGTTTTCAACATCCCGGGTTCAAATATTACTAGAGTTAGACCTGAGTCTCTCGTTTGGATGAACTGGATCGGAAATATATCAGTTTTCAACTTCCCAGGTTCAAATATTACTAGAGTTAGACCTGAGTCTCTCATTCGGATGAACTGGATCAGAAATATATCAGTTTTCAACATCCCGGGTTCAAATATTACTAGAGTTAGACCTGAGTCTCTCATTAGGATGAACTGGATCAGAAATATATCAGTTTTCAACATCCCAGGTTCAAATATTACTGGAGTTAGACCTGAGTCTTTCGTTCGGATGAACTGGACCGGAAATATATCAGTTTTCAACATCCCAGGTTCAAAGATTACTAGATTTAGACCTGAGTGTCTCGTTCGGATGAATGGGATCAGAAATATATCAGTTTTCAACATCCCGGGTTCAAATATTACAAGAGTTAGACCTGAGTCTCTCGTTTGGATGAATTGGATCGGAAATATATCAGTTTTCAATATCCCGGGTTCAAATATTACTAGAGTTAGACCTGAGTCTCTCACTCGGATGAACTGGATCAGAAATATATCAGTTTTCAACATCCCAGGTTCAAATATTACTAGACTTAGACCTGAGTCTCTCATTAGGATGAACTAGATCTGAAATATATCAGTTTTCAACATCTCGGGTTCAAATATTACTGGAGTTAGACCTGAGTCTCTCGTTCGGATGAACTGGACCGGAAATATATCAATTTTCAACATCCCGGGTTCAAAGATTACTAGATTTAGACCTGAGTCTCTCGTTCGGATGAACTGGATCAGAAATATATCAGTTTTCAACATCCCGGGTTCAAATATCACTAGAGTTAGACCTGACTCTCTCGTTCGAATGAACTGGATCGGAAATATATCAGTTTTCAACATCCCAGGTTCAAATATTACTAGAGTTAGACCTGAGTCTCTCATTAGGATGAACTGGATCGGAAATATATCAGTTTTCAACATCCCAGGTTCAAATATTACTAGAGTTAGACCTGAGTCTCTCATTAGGATGAACTGGATCAGAAATTTATCAGTTTTCAACATCCCGTGTTCAAATATTACTAGAGTTAGACTTGAGTTTCTCGTTTAGATAAACTGAAGACGAAATTATCAGAATTGATCAACACAAGTTCAAAAACTACTAGAGTTAGACTTGAGTTTCTCGTTCAGATGAACTGAAGACGAAATATATCAGAATTGATCAACACATGTTCAAATGCTACTAGAGTGAAAATGACCAGACTACTCTTATCGGAAATAAGTAAAGTAAATATTACAGATTTTAGAAAATGACCATATTACCCTTATCGGAAATAAGTAAAGTAAATAGTACAAACAGTGAAAATGACCATATTACCCTTACTAGAAATCAGTGCAATAAATATCATGTAGATAGTGAAAATGACCATACTACCCTTATCAGAAATAAGTGAAATAAATATTACAGATTGTGAAAATGACCATATTACCCTTACTAGAAATAAGTGCAATAAATATCACACAGATAGTGAAAATGACCATATTACCCTTATTAGGAATTAGTGCAATAAATATCATGGAGACAGTTAAAATGACCATACTACCCTTATCGGAAATAAGTACAGTAAATATTACAGATTGTGAAAATGACCATATTACCCTTACTAAAACGACCAAACTACCCTTATCAAAAATAAGTAAAGTAAATATTATAGACTGTGAAAATGACTATTTTACCCTTACTGGAAATAAGAGCAATAAATATTATGGAGACTAACAAAATGACCAAACTACCGTTATTGGAAATAAGTGCAATAAATATCACACAGACGGTGAAAATGACCATACTACCCTTACTGGAAATTAGTGAAATAAATGTTACGGAGACTGTGAAAATGACCAGACTACCCTTATAAAAATAAGTAAAGTAAATATTATAGACTCTGAAAGTAACTATTTTACCCTTACTGGAAATAAGTGCAATAAATATTATGGAGACTGTCAAAATGACCAGACTATCCTTATCGAAAATAAGTAAAGTGAATATTATAGACACTGAAAATGACCATACTACCCTTACTGGAAATAAGTGCAATAAATATTATGAAGACTGTGAAAATGACCAGACCACCTTTTTCGGATATGTGTAAACTGTAAAGTATATATTACGGTCTGCGAAAATGACCATTTTACCCTTAGAGGAAATAAGTGCAACAAATGTTATGGAGACTGTGAAAATGACCAGACTACACTTTTCAGAAATAAGTAAAGTAAATATCACTGACAGTGAAAATGACCAAATTACCCTTACTAGAAATTAGTGCAATAAATATCAAGGTGACAAAGAAAATGACCAGACTACCCTTATCGAAAATACGTTAAGTAAATATTATAGATTGTGAAAATGACTATTTCACCCTTACCGGAAATAAGTGCAATAAATATTATGGAGACTGTGAAAATGACCAGACCACCCTTATCGGATACGAGTAAAGTAAATATTACAGTCTGCTAAAATGGCCATTTTACCCTTAGGGGAAATAAGTGCAATAAATGTTATGGAGACTAACAAAATGACCAAACTACCCTTATAGGAAATAAGTGCAATAAATATCACACAGACAGTGAAAAGGACCATACTACCCTTACTGGAAATTAGTGAAATAAATATTATGGAGACTGTGAAAATGACCAGACTACCTTTATAAAAAATAAGTAAAGTAAATATTACAGACTGAGAAAATGACTATTTTACCCTTACTGGAAATAAGTGCAATAAATATTATGGAGACTGTCAAAATGACCAGACTATCCTTATCAGAAATAAGTAAAGTGGATATTATAGACAGTGAAAATGACCATACTACCCTTACTGGAAATAAGTGCGATAAATATTATGGAGATGGTGAAAATGACCAGACCACCCTTTTCGGATATGAGTAAAGTATATATTACAGTCTGATTATTTTCACAGTCTCCATAATATTTATTGCATTAATTTTCATTAAGGGTAATATGGTCATTTTCATAGTATGTAATATTTACTTTACTTATTTCCGATAGGGTAGTTTGGTCATTTTCACAGTCTCCATAACATTTATTAACCTTATTTCCAAAAAGGGTAAAATGGTCATCACAGACTATAATATTTACTTGACTTATTTTTGATAAGGGAAGTTTGGTCATTTTATAGTCTCCATGATGTTTATTGAATTAATTTCTAGTAAGGGTAATATGGTCATTGTCACAGTCTGAAATATCAACTTTACTAATTTTTAATAAGGGTAGTTTGGTCATTTGCACACTCTCAATAATATTTGTTGCACTAATTTCCAGTAAGGGTAATATGGTCATTTTTATAGTCTGTAATATTTACTTTACTTATTTCCAATAAAGGTAGTCTGGTCATTTTCACAGTCTCCGTAATATTTATTGCATATGTTTCCAATAAAGGTAAAGTGGTCATTTTCATAGTCTGTAATATTTAATTTACTTATTTTTGATAAGGGTAGTTTGATAATTTTCATAGTCTCGATGATATTTATTGCAGTTATTTCCAGTAAGGGTAATATGGTCATTTTCAGTATGTAGTATTTACTTTACTTATTTTTGATAAGGGTAGTTTGGTCATTTTCATAGTCTCCATGATATTTATTGCATTTATTTCCAGTAAGGGTAATATGGTCATTTTCACAGTCTGTAATATTTACTTTACTTATTTCTGATAAGGGTAGTCTGGTCATTTTCATAGTCTCCAGAATATTTATTACACTTATTTCCAGTAAGGGTAAAATAGTCATTTTCATTGTAAGTAATATTTACTTTACTTATTTCTGATAAGGGTAGTTTGGTCATTTTCATAGTCTACATGATATTTATTGCACTTATTTCTAGTAAGGGTAATATGGTCATTTTTACAGTAAGGGTAATATGGTCGTTTTCAAAATGTGTAATATTTTCTTTATTTATTTCCGATAAGGGTAGTCTGGTCATTTTCACAGTCTCCATAATATTTATTGCACTTATTTCCGGTAAGGGTAAAATGGTTATTCTCACAGTCTGTAATATTTTCTTTACTTATTTCTTATAAGGGTTGTATGGTTATTTTCACAGTCTGTAATATTTACTTTACTTATTTCCGATAAGGGTAGTCTGGTCATTTTCACAGTTTCCATAATATTTATTGCACTAATTTCCATTAATGGTAATATGGTTATTTTTCACAGTCCGTAATATTTACTTCACTTATTTCTGATAAGGATAGTCTGGTCATTTTCACAGTCTGCATAATGTTTTGTTGTACTTTTTTCCATTAAGGGTAATATTGTCATTTTAACAGGTTGTAATATTTACTTTACTTATTTCCGATAAGGGTAGTCTGGTCATTTTCACAATCTTTAGAATTTTTATTGCACTTATTCCGATAAGGGTAGTCTGGTAATTTTCACCGTCTTCGGAAGAAGCAGATATGTCAAAGTCAAATTTCTATAAAGTCATGACTTCTTGACTTGGTCTTGATCGTGTTTTCTAATATTAAGAAAATTAAAAAAAAAAAAGAAAAATGTATTTTGATTTATAGAAATGAAATATAATTGTTAGTTTGTACAAATGTGGGAAAATTAGTGACAAGTAAAATTCAAAGTGTTATAATTTTGGGGTTGTTTTAGATGTGGTGAAATATTTGGGTGGAATCATCATTTTGAATTATAATTGTGATTGTCTGTAAATTGTCAACAAATATTATTGTGACTAATAAAAGAATTTAATATTCCTAATTATTATCACGAATACAAAATTTAATAACAGTTATAACTGTTGCAGGACTTATCACAGGTGTATCAGTGACTGAAAAATAAACTGTGACAGGTTGCACTGTTACAAAATCCTGGTTTTGGTGTAGTGCCAGTTATAGAACCTGAACCTGAACCACAGCTAGATGTAGTTGTCTTAAACATGAAACTAGACAAGGGCGTACTTTATCTGTTAATTTCTTGGCATGTTGCAGATTCCTTTTACTTGTGATAGCCCTATTTGGTTTTGGTGATCCACAGTTATTCCGGCTATTACTTTATGATTTTATAAGGTGACTAATCCTTTCTTAGTCTGGCTGAAGACTTTAAACTTAGCACTTCTTGGGAGGTAACCCAATATTCATGCGACACGGTAATATCTTTCCTTATCTCTTTTGCTTCAATTGGTAACATTTTCTCCTTGTTCATGCTTTTAATTTCATCTTTAGAACATTGATGACAATGTTAGATTTAAGTTTGGGGGTGGGGAAGAACTTTTTAGTCGCATTTTTGAAACTTCTAGCGTCACATAGTATCCGGTTAGCTAAGTTTACATATTGTTTCTCACCGAAAAGATAGAAATTGGAATGCTAGAGATAACAATCTTTTGAGACATTAGAGAAAAAGACATTGAGATCTTTGAAATTCAGGAGAGAACTTGTTCCTTTTAGAGGGTAACCGTGCTGGACCTAACCATCCATGATGGATAGGCAAGTAGGTCAGGAAATGCCAGAAAGACAAAGCAACCTCACAATGTAGTCTTAGTTACTGGATTACGACTCTCTCTCAGTAGAAAGTTATCATCATCAACAAGCGGAGCGACATCAAAATCTATGAAGAAAGTTGAAGACGGTTAAGGTTTAGAAGCAACAATAGAAAAGAATAATTCAAAAATCAAAGTTGAAGACTTAGTTATAAGAAGTTATAAGAGCAAATGGTATAAGTTGTTCGAATTCATGATACCAAGACATCACAAGTTGCGAAGATCCAAGTTTTTAAAGTCCTTCTCTCATGGCCATGTAAATTTTTGTCTTGTAATTTTTGTGCCAAATAAATAAATAAATAATAATAATAATAATAATAATAATAAAATAAATAAATAAATGAAGGAAAAGAAAAAAAAATCATTACGTTCTTTTTGTTCTATAATTAGTTTTTTGTTCAATAAGGTCATAGGGAAGTAGAAATTTTTAAGTCAAGCAAGACATCGAAGAGAAGAGTTAATTGTCAAGGTTCTATGAGGTTCGATAGTTTATCATCAACAGTTGAAGACCGAAGAAAGTGTTTCTACTGAGCACTATGAGAGAGTCGAAGAAAGATACATTTGGTTGCTTCGTTAGTCCGCTTTCAATCTGGCATAAGATCTTTCTAGCATTGGTTTAACTCATCACACGTAATTAGTCCAGCTGTGTAGCAGATGTCCCTCTCATATTTATCTCTCTCCTAATCTTATCCAGCTGTAAATCAGCGGACGCATCTTACAATGTTTATCTAGTTGTGTAGCGGATATCTCTTTATCTAGCAGTGTTGCGGATATGTCTCCCCTTTTCTTCAGTCAGCTTTAGAGATGACACCTTTAATTTCTATGGCATTCTAGTTACTTGGAGATAGGTTGAGAATTTGTATGTCCTCATAACTCTTTGGATACTTGTGACCAATTAGAAGTCATGGTTTTGTGGGTACACCTCTGGTAAACCCTCCCGAGATTAACTCGGTTTTGTTTTTTATTAGTTTTGCTCGAGGACTAGCAAATAATAAGTTTGGGGGTATTTGATAGACGCATTTATGTGTCTATTTTGTCCTCAATCTTTCGTATTGTTAGTACTCGTTTTCGTCCTTATTATGGTGTTTTGTGTGTTTGTAGGTATTTTTTGGAAATAAATATTGTTGGAAAATTCGGCTCGAAAAGTTGCTCGGGGCACCCTCAAAGGACAGTTGCTATACGGACCCCCATATTTGGCTAAGGGGCACCTCAGTTGGCCAACTACTATTCGAACCCCCGTCTCTGTTAGGGGGAGGTCATCATCTACATTTTGAATTTCAAAATTGGCGGGAAAATAATTCAGACGCAGGCAGAATTAGGGTTGGACATTTTAGCATGCTAGAAGGAGATTCAATGGCTGATATTCTTCGGGAAGACTTGAATTATCTTAACAGGCTTGGTATGGGTCTCTGGATCGCTTGAATTTGTCCAGTTAACTAGTGTTGAAGAGGACAGGGGCGTACGTGTATGGGAGGATATTCTCCATTAAACTCATGGAGATTTGGTCGGATTTTTCTCTTGATTTGGATATGTACCAGCCTGTTATATCACAACAGGATTGGTAAGTGCTTTCAATTCGACTAAATGGGAAGATTTGACGTAATCTCGTCAGACAGGGAGCACGTCATGGATGGAGATATTCACGGGATTTGCTTGAGTTGGACCGAGTTTGCGCATGCTAGTATAACTCTAACAACCATTCGGAAGGAGACAAAGATAATTAAGAAGATTTACCAGCTGTGAAACGCGTGCAGGAGAAGAAAAAGGAAAGAATATATTTCCGTGTATGGCAGAGTTTTGGAGGAGGATTCGGGAGTTATTACAGTGATTTTGGTGATCCTGATAGTATATAAGGGTGATACAGGACTCATAGAGAGGGGGGTCGAGAGTTGGGAGAGGCGACAGAGAGGAATAGAAAGCTGCAGAGCAGATTTTTCTGTTGCTGCAGGGAAGAAGAACCTGAAGAACATAAAATCGTATAAAACTGTCGTTTTAAGGGTCGCATATTTAACAGTTTGTAACGGCCAGTTTCTAACGATTACCTTTAGTTTGTAACAATTATTGTAATGGTGATCTCTGTAACGCCTTTTCAGTGTTGCGAATTACCTGAGTTATATTTTCCTCTTTGTAAAACACCTATTGAGCAATAAAAAATTCCCTTGAGTGTGTTTTCACCATGTGGAGCTAGAACCCATCACTGGGACAACGGAGGAAGCTGGATTTCATACTTTGGGTAATTTAATTAATTCCTTATTTACTTTTTACACCGATTTTAAATGATTTATGATTTCTATTAATCAATTGTTATCTTGTTAGATAGTATATGCTTAGTCTTAGGTGTTTTAGATACACTATTCTTGTAATTTACAATTGATGTTTTACGAAATCTACTTTGGCAAAGAATAGAGTCATTGTTTCTTTTTTTTTTGAGCTATAAATGTCTAGGATAAATTTATGAATCCCATGAACATGAAAAGCAGTGGAATCCCGAGTCTCGGTCCCTCTTCATCCTATGACTTTATTTTGTATATATATATTTTCTTATTTTTAGTATTTTCTTTTATTAAAACTTAAAATCAATCCGACAAGTCTGAGTGAATGACAACTTTTAGTGAATGACAACTTTTCTTACCACTATTAAAATTCGATCAGTGCATAATCATTGTGTGGTGGTAGAGGGGCTTGTGCAGTCATCTCTAGTGGAGGCACGGGGTATCCTGCATGTGGATCATATGGTGGAGGTGGAATAATCATTCAATCTCCAGGTGTACATAAATTGCGTAAGTAGTTACTCATATGTGACACCATCAGCCTTTCCCTCGCCTAACCATGCAATGTAAGCTAGTATGACGCTCATCTGCAGGTGTACTCAATCCCAGTGGTGTACTCGTCACTGTGGCGCACACTTCTGTATCAACAAAAAGAAAAGTTCACTCAACAATGAGCCTTTGTCGTCGAGTTGTTTCTTTAAATGGTTAACATATAAGTGAAACTGAGAATAAGAACCGTACCTTGCATTATATGTGACTATGCCGAGACGAGTAGCGTTCACACCATCCTCCTCTGTGATCCTGTATATAAGGATGTAGTTCATACCCAGGTTTAGTCAACCTGTGCTTCCTCCCCTGAGTGACAATTAACTACAACAGATCAAACAAAATGGTTAGCTCAAGTAGATATATATCAAAGAAAATAACACCCACTTCATGAGACAATTATGAGACCAAAAACAATGTACTCACTCGAGCTCCAAGTCATCAACGACAACCAAGTATATAACTTCGCAACACCAGCCTGCGCATGCAGGAAAAGAAAACGATGTGCTCACTGATAAAAAAATATGACAATGCATTATAGAAGTATGGAGAACATATTAAATTAAACTGCAAGCATACCAACACAGGATCAGATGAGCCACATTACAACACAAAATTACAGTTGATTGAAGCTGTAAATAAAGAAAACCCGAAAAACATAGGAAATGGTAAAAACACCGCAAAACAAACCAAAATAACACTAATGATAATAAAAGATCAAATATTAGCTTTCTAAACAATTTATGATTCGTGCCTAAACAGGATCCACAATCAACCAAATGCGTGTAAAGTGAACTGTCTATAATCCTCTATTTTCATATAGCGAATGCAATGATATCAAATCAAACCTAAAAGGAAATGAAAAAAAAACTTGGTTCCTCAAGTCTTAGAAACCAGAGTATTTCCTACATTTCTCACAGAGAACATAGATGGTGCCTTGATATCATACCAATCTTTCTTGGCAAAAAAAGATCAACACCGACAATTGAAAATACCATCAATACAAACTTAATAGAAAATTAAACACAAATTTCTAAAATTACTTCCGATTTTTCATGATATACTTACTTTTTCCCCCCTCCCTTTCCCCCTTGGAGGTTATCTTGTTCTTACTGTTAAATACATAAACAACAAAGAACTGATTAGTAGCAGTTAATAGAGAAACTCAGATGAAGAGATCGAGACAGAAAAACTAAAGATTAGTCATATACATGATCGTCATGGTTGTTGTTTGCTGGTAATTTGGGTGATTGAAAGCATGTGTTTAGGACTGATTTTGTCAACGGAGACGTGGGAACTCTCAGTTCTTCTCACTCTCTTTTTTTCATTAACTTCTTATCTTACAACACCTTACGATTCTAATTACTTTCTCTTACCTTTTCTCTCTACTACAACCAACATATACTTGGCTACAAGAGAGCCATTACAAGAAAACGTGTGGATGTTCTACATCCACCCATATAGTCAACTCCTAACTAAACATAAGGTTAACACTCCAATTACATTGGCTCACTATTCAGCTGCAATCCATTTGCAAGCCTTTTGCAGTCCGCTTTCCAACAATAACAACATTACATTACTCAACAATCTCCTTCTTAATGTGATGTTCCTCTACTCCTAGTAGTTCACGGAAATGTTGAAACTTTCCTTTGGGAAGTGCCTTGGTGAATATGTCCGCCAATTGGTCTTCTGTCTTGCAATACTTAAGTTTTATCTCACCATCTTCAACCGCTTCTCGAATGAAGTGATACTTAAGCTTAATGTGTCTTGCTCTACGATGTTCAACTCAGTTCTTACATATTGCTATTGCTGATTTGTTATCGCAAAAAAATTCAGTTCTACCATCTTGCTTCTCTTGGATATCTTCCAAAATTCTTCTTATCCATACGACATGAGATGTAGCTATTGATGCCGAAATGTACTCCGCTTCCATTGTAGATTGAGCTGCGGTTTGTTGCTTCTTCGATGCCCAAGAAAATATACCCGAACCAAGAGAAAAAACATACCCCGATGTACTCTTCATGTCATCAATATAACCTCCCAAGTCACTATCACAATATCCAATTTGACACTTGAATTTGTAAAATACTTGATCCCAAAATTCATAGTTCCTTGTTTATACCTTAACAACCTCTTTGCCGCGCCAAGATGTAGATGACTAGGTGAACTCTTGAACCTAGAAAGCATACTTGAAGCAAACATAATATCTGTCCTTGTGCGTGTAAGATACAACAAGTTTCCAATAAGACCTCTATAGTAAGTCTCATCAATTTTTCTTCCTCCGTCATCCTTCTTGAGTTTCTCATTTACTATGAGTGGTGTTGATGTAGGATTACAACCAAGCATACCAAACTTCTCCAACACTTTTTCGGCATACTTGCTTTGAGAAATGAACACTCCATCTTCACTTTGGTGAACTTCAATACCAAGGAAGTACTTGAGAAAACCTATGTCACTCATTTCATATTTCGTCATCATTTCTCTCTTGAATTGTTCAATCATATGAACATCATTACCCGTAAAAATAGATCATCAACATACAAAGCAACAATGAGAATAAATGTACCTTGTGTCTTCACATATAGTGTAGGCTCACACTTGCTTTTGTTGAAGTTTTTACTTTTGAAGTATCCATCTGTCTCACTATACCAAGCTTTTGGTGCTTGCTTTAGGCCATACAAAGATTTCTTCAACTTGTACACCTTGTCTTCTTCTCCTTCCACCACAAAACCTTGTGGTTGTTCTACATAGACCTCTTCTTCGAGTTCTTCATTCAAAAACGTTGATTTCACATCAAGTTGATATAGTAACGAACCTTTTTGGGAATCCATAGCAATCACCGCTCTAATGGTGTCGAGGCGAGCAACCGGTGCAAACGTTTCATTGTAGTCGATACCGGTTGTTGTGAATATCCCTTTGCCACCAACCTTGCTTTGTATCTTTGAACCGTTCCATCCGCATTGTACTTCACCTTGTAGATCCATTTCAAACCAATGACTTCTTTGTCACTCGGCCTTGCTACCTTCTCCCATGTATTGTTCACATCAACGACATAAACTTCTTCTTCCATAGATTTTATCCAAATGGGTTCTTTTGAAGCTTCTTCAAAATTTTCCGGTTCCTCCATACAAAAGTTACATCTTTCATACACTTCACTCAACCGTTGCATCTTCCTTGGTCGTGGTGATGTTTATGTAGACGTTGGGGACACACTTGGAGATGTTCCTTGTCTTGCATTTGGTGGTGTTTGAGGTAGTTCTTCCTCTTCTTCTTCACCTTCTTCAATTTCATTTGTTGCTGAATTTTCTTCTTCTTCATCAACAATAATGGTTCTTTTATCAATTTTACCTTCATCCCAATTCCATGAAGCGCCTTCATCAAAAAACACATCACGACTTGTGATCATTGCGTTGCTCTTCAAGCGATACAACCTATAGCCTTTTGATTGGAGGCTATAGCCAATAAATATACATTTCTCACTTGCTTCATCAAGTTTTGTTCTCTTCACCTTTGGGAGTTGACAATAACACACACTTCCAAAAACTTTGAGATGCCTTACCGACGGTTTTCTTCAACTATATGCTTCAAACGGAGTTTTATCCCATACGGCTCTTGTTGGCGATCGATTCAATAAGTAGACAGCAACATTCGCGGCTTCTGTCCAAAATACTTTAGGCATACCCTTGTCATGAAGCATGGACTTCGCCATCTCCATTACGGTTTGATTATTCCTCTCCGAAACACCATTTTGTTGAGGAGTATAACCCACCGTGAGTTGTCTTTCTAAGCCTTCGTCTTCACAAAAATTTATCAAAATTTTTGATGTTGTATTCTTTGCCTCTATCACTTCTCAAGACCTTGATGTAATGACCGCTTTGTTTCTCAACAAGACATTTAAACTTCTTAAAAATACCAAACACATCAGATTTTTGCCTCATGAAATACACCCAAGTCATGCGAGTAAAGTCATCAATGAATAAAATGAAGTATCTATTACCTCCATAAGTTGGTGTCTTCATTGGTCCACACACATCGGTATGTACCAAACAAAGAATTTCCTTTGCTCTCCATGCTACACCTTTTGGAAATGGTTGGCGATGTTGCTTACCATGTGCACAACCCTCACATACTCCTTCTTTCTTGTTGATGTGATGTGGAAGCCCTTGCACCATGTTCTTGTTGGAAAACACCTTGAGACTATTGAAATTCAAATGCCCAAATCTTCTATGCCATAACCACGTTTCATCCATGGTTTTCATCCTCATTGCAACATTCTTCTCCTTTTCAAACACAATTGGAAAGCTTATATTATTTTCCATCTTGATAGTCTTCATCACTTGTCTTTTGTTCTTGTGTTTCTTGTCATAAATGGTGCAATATCCATCTTCAAAGTGGACATCGTACCCAAGCTCCACAAGTTTCCCAACACTAAGAAAATTTTGTGCCAAATCCGGAACATATAAAACATCTCTTATGTACTTTGCTCCATTGATAGTTTGCACGTAAATTGTACCTCTTCCGTTAGCTTGAACCATGTTTCCATTCCCCATCTTCACTAGAGAATTTACGGATGTATCCATGTCCACAAACAAGATTTTTACACCGGACATATGAGTCGTACAACCACTATCTACAAACCATACTTCACTCTTGGAGGTCTCCTTAGCACTTTGACAAGCATAAAACAAATTTTGTGTATCTTCTTTCTCTTCCGATCTACCGGCTTGTTCTTCATCATCTTTGTTTCTACAATCCTTCTCCAAATGTCCATACTTCTTGCAATGATGACATTGGGGTTTTTCTTTGCTCCAACAATTCTTCTCCAAGTGACCATTCTTCTTGCAAAAATTGCACTTCGGTGGATCACCTTTGTAGTTGTTAGAACTTGCTCCTCCTCTATTGTATTTTCCCTTTCCTTTGTAGTTTGATGAAGAATCACCCTTGTACTCATTTCTCTTCATTTCTGAATTTTTAGAGTCCAAGTTCATTTTCGATTGAAAAGCACTCTCAATCGACTTCTCGGCGTGTCGAGACACCCTTTCCTCATACACTTTTAATTGAGCCCATAACTCTTGTGACTCCAATGTAGAGAAATCTTTTGTTGCTTCCAAAATAACCACAATGGGTTCAAATTTTTCCGGTAGGCAATTTAAAATCTTCTCACAAATTATTTTTTTTTCTAGATTTTCACCACACATCAATATTTGATTAATAATTTCAATAACTCTATAAGAAAACTCATTTGATGGTTGTTGTATGTATAGGTTTGAGTTACTATAACTTTCCATTGTTTTGGTTCAAAACCGAATTTTTGTTTCTTTGATTTTGGGGATAAAAATTCTTATTTTTGCTGAAATTTTTGGCTCACTAGGATCAGATTCACTTGATCTATGCTATGATACCAATTGTTGGTAATTTGGGTGATTAAAAGTATGTGTTTAGGACTGATTTTTTCAATGGAGAAGTGGGAACTCTTAGTTCTTCTCACTCTCTTTTTTCATTAACTTCTTCTCTTACAACACCTTACAATTCTAATTACATTCTCTTACCTTTTCTCTCTACTACAACCAACATATACTTGGCTACAAGAGAGCCATTACAAGAAAACGTGTGGATGTTCTACATCCACCCATTTAGTCAACACCTAACTAAACATAAGGTTAACACTCCAATTACATTGGTTCACTATTCAGCTGCAACTTGTTTGCAAACCTTTTGCAATCTGCTTGCCAACAGTAACAACATTACATTACTCAACATTGTTGCCTGAAGATGAGGTGATGCTAGTGAGAAAAGAGGTTTCAAAGAGTGATATTAGTCAACGACACTTATAGTACATAGTTAAATCGCAATATTTAGTTTGTGTCGTTTCATTGTGTCTCTGATAGCTCATTTTCCACTAGTATAATACATTCAAGCTAACATATACGAAGTTGAATCTAGTAAATAATCAGCCGACTCTTTAAATGAGTTTTGGTTCACTAAAATATGACAACCAAACTTGGCATACCAACGATTGGTGGGTTCAACCGAGCTATGCTCTAACAAAAAGAGTTTCCCTATGCGATACTGAAAATTATCTGTAGAAACTGTTTCTTATAAGGTGTAAAATAAGAAATCAAAAACACATTTTTTCTTGTGCTCTCTGGAAGTCCTTTGAAAAACTTATAAAAACAGTTCCTTGGTTTTCTGTCAATACCATAAGATGTGATAGTAGTTGGAAAGAAACACTTTCTTGGTGCCATGGTGAGCAACACATTGTTCACCTCAACACAACTTGATTGTGTTGGAAGTGCATCCTCACCAAGAAATGCCCTGCTATGTATACGGTGAGGGAAGCACGAGAATTGGGGCGCACATATTATGTTCCGTAAGGCTGTAGGATTCAATTGGATTCTTCTAAAAAGGTAGGGGTATTAATTAAATATCCTTATATTTGGAACCCTTCAAAAAACACCCCTATCACATTATAAATATACCCCTCCTCTTATATATAAACCTTATCCATTTAGAAATAAATTATTTTAGTAATGTATTACACATGACATTTTTCTTTACAAAAACAATAATTTTCTATCTCAACCATTCCACCACCGCCTCCAACTCCACCGATGGCAATTCACCACCACCAGTCCACCACCATCACCACCACTTCACAACCATCACCAACATTCCACCATCACAACTCCACCATCACAACTCCACCACAACTCATTGTTACCGCCGCCACGACCACCATCGCCTCCAAATCCACCTCCATTGCCACCAAGTTGATAACAAAATTGAAAATTTAGAAATAATAGGTCTAGATTTTTGTATCAACAACCGAAGTTGACACCAAATTTTGTTGTCAACAACCGAAGTTGATATTATATCTGGTGTCAACAACCTAATTTTACCAAAATTGGAAACTCGGAAATTAGTTAGGTCAAGATTACGTGTCAACAACCCAAGTTGACACCAAAATCTTGTGTCAACAACAAAAGTTGATCCTAAAATCTGGTGGCACCACCATCTCTACCGTCGGCATCATCATCTCTACCACCAGCATGTGAGATAATAAATGAAATAATTTTCATCTAAATTTTTATTAATATTGAAAGGGTATTTATATGATTCAAAAATTAAATGAATTACATTTTATAATATAAGGGGTATAATTATTGATGGATAGGGGTATTTGTGAAACCCATGAAAAGGAGGGGTATTTATACAATTTCCACAAAAAGGTATGTCTATGTACTTGAGCAATATTTGTATTCCTATTTGCTTAGAGTACTTATAATGATTCATGTACCTTGCTTATCGTTCATTTCTACCTAACATGATCTGTGTTTAAGGTTCTTAAATGTTTAGATTTGAAAATAGTCGTTCGGGATATTTGGAATTCATGGTACACATGCCAAGTATGAATACCATCACTTAAAATCAAAATCCAGGTATTTTTAGTACGCATACCCGTTTGCATACTGTCCCAGGTCATGAAAATTCGTTTGCAAACCCGTATGCATACTTGCTTGTAGACGTCGATTTTCGGTAAACTTGTTTTGGCCGTAAATTCCTCGTCCAAATTTGGATTGACCTCATTCTTTTTGCATTCTCTTCCTATTTGAATTCTCTTAAAAATGGAGATGAGAAAACTTTAATTTGGATGAGTTAAGATTGATATTTGTCCAGTTGCTTGTTTTTGAGTGTTTTGCTCTGTTTCGTCGCACTTGTTCCACTTCTCTTGGACTTCGGCACTTGGATTCTTGGAGTAATACTCTTCTAAGCTAATTTGTAGATTTTACAAGAATGTTGTTGGTGAATCACAAAGAAGGAAGTTCAAGAATGGGCAGTAGTACACATTGTTATGGGATTCTTGAATATTCACAATCATCCTTTGTGAACTATGGTGCATGGTCGTTAATTACTTTGTATGTTCTTCTTTGTTAAGAAAATATTTTTATACGCCTTTGGTAGCTATTATTGGTGTAAATCCGTGCGAAATAGATAGATTCTACCCTCTAAGGAAAAATCATCTTGTATGTGCATTACGAGTTTGTTTTATGTCTAGGAAACTTCTTATGAGAATTTATTCTTGTGTTTTAAGAAGGATAACTAGAGTTTGGACTAGCCATTATTGTGAGTACACATAGCTATTGCCAACGTTTTCATCTTCATGTTTTTAGATTTATTTATTTAAATTCTAAGATTTTTGGAAGATGATTTTTGCAATATTAATCTTTATGATTTTATATATTGCAAATGGTTATGGGATATGTTGTTTACGTCAGTGAACCCGTGACTGTCCCATACTTGTTTAAAAGTAATCTCTATTATGTTGGTATGAACTTTTGACAAACAAAACTTAAAGCCTTTTATATCATTATTTTGATGGAAGAAAGGATAAAACTTTTGTTTACAAGGATTAAGTCTATTATATGTCATTGTGCAAATAGTGCTGAAAAATGGAATGAATCCTTGTTTATTCCGCAGTATTGGTCGATCTCCGATCCACATTTTTGTGCATATACTGTGTCGCTCCGTAAGTTTTCTTATGTTTGAGAATATCCAAATGAATTGATCATTTTCTTATGATTAATTTAGTGGTAGCTCTGTAAGTTCTCTTATGACGAGCATGACCAATTGAATTGATCACTTTCTTGTGGTTAATTTAGTTGTGTATTTCGATTGCATTAATCATGGGTTCTCTTGTGGTTAATTCAATTGAATATTTTGGATACAAATTTATGTTTTCATGTGATTTGATTTTATCCAAAATAAATCATTTTTTTCTTGTAAAAGCAAGGTCGCCTTTGTTATTCTTTCAGGAATGACATTTTAAGAGGGAGAGTTATTTTTGAACTTGTGCTTAATTGCCATATCTTTGTGGGGAGTGCGGATGTGGAATATTAAAGGGGTTATCTTATATCTTTTAAAAACTCCTTGATAAATGAATTTAGCTTCGGCTTTATGATGGCATATAAATAAGTTGATATGGTATTCTCTTTTGGTCGTGAAGTATCTCTGTGAAAATTTCATGAGGATCCCACTAGTTTTCGTACCTTTGCCAATTTATATTGATAAAAAGGGGGAGAATTCATGTGTAGTGTGATACTACAAATACATATGGTTTACCGATCATTAAGTAAGGGGGATTGGTTTTCATGTTGAGATGAAGTATTGACTAAGGGGGAGTGATACATATCACCACAGTATTGTTGTCAAAGTTGTGATACAATTGAACTTTGATGTTGTGTAATAATACCATGACACAGTATTTGTTTTCTCATTGTTATCGCTACGGATCTTCAAAAACTATGATGCTGAACTTACAACCTTAAGGATCATGGAGTACTTGGAAATGACGAAGATTTTGAGTCATGTTAAAGATTCCAAGGAGATCAAGCATTTGGATGAGAAGCTACAATTTTTATTTATTTTGTAATCCATATGTATTGATAGTTTTGCCACTAAAATTGATAACGAGGGAGATTGTTAGAGCACTGCTCAGTCGAACTCGCATGCGTTGCTTCTCAAGCATGTTTGTCAATGTTAGTGATCAATACAAAAAGTCTTGATTTCTAGCGTATTTATAGATGTCTCGGACTAGGAGATAGATTGGGTAGTTGAGCTTAGTTTTCACGACGTTCATCATTTGAAGACGAAGAACTACTAAGGGGAGCTTGTGGAACTTCTTCGACAAAAGCTATGTAGAGACTTGAACTCATCTATCACTTGGAAAGTATATTTATACTCTATCTCCTATATTGAGACATAAGACGTGTTACAATATAGTTTTCTATATATACATTTGAGATTTCGAGCTGAGTATATCTCGCTTACATATTTCGAGAAATATGTGTTGGTAAGCTTTCGCTTCGACCAAATTCATCTTATATCATGATAAAATTGAAAAGTAACATCTTACATGGTTTGTGTGATACAATCATTTGATATAGGCTTGGAATGTTTCGATAATGATTATTTCAATACCTTGAAAATTGTTGTAATGCTAATAGTATATGAAAAAGGCTATTTTCATCCTCTAAGAATGTTTCAATGATTGAAATAAAGAGTTTATAATATTGTAACCATCTTTGGATATAAGAATAGTGTGTTCGCACATTAGTGTATAAGTCCAAAACCGGGAACCAAAAGTATGCATACTTGTGTGTATACAAAATGGTTGAAGGAGAATCGGTAAGTATGCGTACCTGTACACATACTGGCAGAAGTTCACGTCCGTGAATTTCCGCTGAGTTTGAAAACCAAACCAAACTCATCCGGTTATCTGAAGTATGCGTACTTGTATGCATACTGGCGGAAAGTTCACGTCCATGAATTTCTGCTGAGTTTGAAAACCAAACCAAACTCAAATCCGGTTACTTAAGTACGCATACCCGTACGCATACTTAAGTGGTTAGTTTATAAAATTGGTCGTGTACATGAACTTAAACATTTATTAGTAAGGAATGCAATCTTTGCAAACTGCGGCTATAATGTTCATGTATTGATTCAAGTGAATCAAACCGATTTTGCTTCAATTTTGTTCTTGTATAATTCTATGAGAATATAGCAATTGAAAAACTCTTTAACTAGTTTTATTTGAGTCATTTGAACTAGTTATGGTTAAGATGAATAAGGTTGATATGAGAGTTATCATATGGATAACCTCGGTTAACTATTTGTGAACCAACATGGTGTACAGGTTTGGGTATAGTTACATAAACCTAAATGAGGGTACTTTTCATTTGTGTGTAACAAGCTAAGTTCGGTCAAATGGTTGAAAGATATTAGCTTGGTTGAATCGGGTTTTTCATCTAACGGAGAATATTGAATGCTTTGTTACCAAGGTAACTTGGATTGCAAACACGGATTTGAAAAATGAAAAAGCGGGGATCTAACAACCTCACCCAATATTTCGATTAGCAATCTGTATGGACTAACTCCAATATACTTTCTAGAGAATCAACTAGGCAGTCAGACTCAATATAGATAAAAGTATATCAAAGAGTTAATATCTCAATCTCTCGGTTTGATCTTTACTCAAGCAAATGGAAATCTGCGAGTCTTTATCAAATACTAGAGAGATAAACTTGGATGGTACCAAAGACCAATATCCAAGTGTTGGTGACTGATTATATAACAAAATATAATGCGGAATAGAAATAACACAGACACCAGAAATTTTGTTAACGAGGAAACTGCAAATGCAGAAAAACCCCGGGACCTAGTCCAGATTGAACACCACACTGCATTAAGCCGCTACAGACACTAGCCTACTACAAACTAACTTCGATCTGGACTGTAGTTGAACCCTAATCAATATCACACTGATTCAAGGTACAGTTGCGCTCCTTACGTCTCTGATCCCAACATGATACGACGGACTTGATTCCCTTAGCTGATCTCACCCACAACCAAGAGTTGCTACGAACCACAGTCAGAGACTTTAATAAACAAATTTGTATTACACAGAAAAGTCTACGATGATAGATAAATTTGTCTTCCACAGATAAACCTAAGAGTTTTTTTCCGTCTTTTGATAAAATCAAGGTGAACAAGAACCAATTGATAATCCGGACTTATATTCCCGAAGAACAACCTAGAATTATTAATCACCTCACAATAATCTAAATCGTATGGTAGCGAAACTAAATATTGCGGAATCACAAACGATGAGACGAAGATGTTTATGATTTCTTTTTATCTTGCCCTTTCGGAGATATAATCTCAAGTCATTTATTCAATTGAACTCGTACGATAGAAAACGCAAAGATCAGATCGCTCAACTACAAGAGAAGTAGTTTCGTCTTGCTTTACAATCCCAATGAAGTCTTCCAATCGTTAACCTACAGGGTCTCGAGAAGAAACCTAAGGTTAAAGGAGAATCAATTCTAGCAAAACCGACTAGTATCACACAGGAGGTGTGGGGATTAGTTTTTCCAGTTGCTAGATGTCTCCTTTATATATTTTTAAAATCAGGGTTTGCAATCCAAGTTACCTTGGTAACAAAGCATTCAATATTCACCGTTAGATGAAAAACCTGATTTAACCAAGCTAATATCTTTCAACCGTTAGATCGAAACTTAGCTTGTCACACATAAATGAAATGTATTTCATTTAGGTTTGAGTAACCGTACCTAAACGTGTACACTTAGTTGGTTCAAAAATAGTTAACCAATGGTTAGCCATATGAGCACTTCCATATTAACCGTATTCATCTTCTTCACATAACTAGTTTAAATGACTCATAAGAACTAGTTGAAGAGTTGTTCAATTGCTTAGGTCTTTATGAATAGACACAATTGAAATAAAATCGGGTTGATTCACTTAAATCAATTCATGAATAATATAGCCACGGTTTGCAAAGAATGTATTCCTTATTGATTTATTATTTAAGTTCATGAACTTCCGATTTGAGAAATATAACCAGCTTGGGTACGCGTACGGGTACGTGTACCATAGGTACCGAATTTGAGTTTAGAAACTCAACAGAAATTTTCGGTCGAAAACTTTCGTGGGTACGCGTACGGGTATGCATACCTAAGGTGACTGATTTACTAGTTTGCAAACTAAAAACTCAGCAGAAATTTTCGGTTCGAAAACTTCCGCTGGTACGAGTACGGATACGCGTACCCAACCTGTCTTCTTCACCAATACCCGATGCACACATATGCACACAATTGGTTTCTGGCACATGGATTTATACAGTAATGTGGGAACACACTATATATGCATATATCCATAGTTGGTTACGTAATCTCAACTCTAGATTTCAATCATTGAAAAAGTCTTTTATAATGTTATAACAGTCGTTATTCACAACTATCGTCATTAAAGCTATTTTCAAGATTGAAACTTCATCATGACTTTCGTCACGGGTAAAGATGAAAAGTGGTTAAAGCGAAAGCTTACCAACAAATATTTCGATAAAAAGATAGGTGAGTAAACTCGGCTCGAAATACCAAATGTGTATGTATGAAAACTATCATACTTATACGACTTTGTCTCAAGAGTAGGAGATAGAGTAGATAGAATTTTGAGTGATAGATAAGTTCAAGTATCCACATACCTTTTAGTCGGCTGAAGTTCCACTAGTTCCTTGAGAAGTTCTTCGTCTTCGTAAGATGATCACCATGGAGTCTAGAGCTCAACTACACTAAACTGTCCTAAACCGAGACTTAGCTATAAGTAGTCTAGAAATCAAGACATATAGTTTTGACAACTAAACTTGAGAAACATGCTTGAGATAGCAACGCATGCGAGTTCGACCGAGCAATGCTCTAACAAAAACTATAGAAAGGAGAACTCTAGCAACTGGGAAAACTAATCCCACACCTCCTATGTGCTACTAGTTGCATAACTAGAGTCGATTCTCCTTTAACCTTAGGTTTCTTCTTGAGACCTTGTAGGTTAATTATTTGAAGACTTCATTGGGATTGTGAAGCCAGACCCAACTATTCTCTTTGTAGTTGCGTGATCAGATCTTGCTGTTTCTCTCGTGATTGAGTGCAATCGTAAGATTGGCTTGAGATTAATTTCTCCGATAGACAAGATAGAAAAGTAGTCACAAACACCTTCGTCTCATCGTTTGTGATTCCACAATATCTTGTTTCGCTAGTCGATTAAGATTATTGTGAGGTGATTGGTAATACTAGGTTGTTCTTCTGGAATATAAGTCTGTTTTATTAATTGGTTCCTGTTCACCTTGATCTATCAAAAGACGGAACAAAAACTCTTGGGTGTTTCTGTGGAAGACAGGTTTATTCAATCCTATAGACTTTTCTTTGTGAGACAGATTTGTCTATCAAGTCTTCGACTTTGGGTCAAAGCAATTCTTAGTTGTGGGTGAGATCAGTTAAGGGAATCAAGTGCATAGTATCCTGCTGAGATCAGATACGTAAGAAGCGCAACTGTACCTTGAATCAGTGTGAGATTGATTATGGTTAAACTACAGTCAAGTCCGAAGTTAATTGGTAGTAGGCTAGAGTCTGTAGCGGCTTAATACAGTGTGGTTTTACCAAATGTCGGCAGCTAACAATAGACAGTATGTCACAATTAATAAATAGACTATTCTTCCAACCAAGAGCTCTGAGGTAGGTATTTTCTTCTTCACCCATTATGGGCTCTTTTCTTCGTCAACAGAGTGGAACATCATGGAATCAGTAGTATCAGGTTCAAATGGAAACTTTAATGGTATTAGTCTTGGTGGAGGCACATCGTCAAAGGTAGATCAAACTTCATTTATTGGAAAATCAACAGCAGTTATTGCTTACGGTACTAAACAGTGTGTATCAATTGGTAATAGATCTTTTGAGATCTCCAAAGTGAAAGTAAATGGTACATTAATGGCTTGTCTGAGGGAAATAAATAAAGGGTATAAGGAATTCATAATTTCTCTAGAAGCATTAGAATGGATTAGTACTATCCTTGAACAAGAATCATCCAGCTTGAGAGAAAAGGCAACTTATTGGAGTTTTAACAAAAATGATAAACTCTCAATGGTTAGAATCTTCTTTGGCAAAGGTGAAATGATCAAATTAACCAAGTACAATGCCAAACGAGATCCAGCTCAGGTATGTTTTTTCCCTGGTGGTGGGGATGGTAGGGGTTGGATTAATTTCGCTGAAGCTATAAAATTTTGTTTAAGCTTGAACACTCCTTTCCAACCTGCTCTTCCGTGTATCGCGAATCCCATATCTCATCCAACGAAAATGTATCAGATTCTTTCACTAATAGATGGAACGGAGCTTTAAATTGTGAAGTAAAAGACCTCAAGATTCCTTGGTTAAGCACAGCCAACATGATTAAATCTCTTTTCAATCTTCAAGGAGCGGTTTCTCTCTCACCGATTTCCACTTCGAAATCTCTGGCTCTACTTTTTGTTGATTCTCCGAGCAAAAAATCAGAAATTCTTTCAAAACCAGAATGGGTCAAGAATGAATTGTCTGTAAGATTTAAAGAATGGCGTCCGGAGGTTAATAGCCTGGAAAGTATGGGAGCTAACTTTCCTAAACCTGTTTGGATCGCAGTTCATGGAGTTCCCCTTCATATTTGGAATCTTAAAACCTTCAGGAAAATTGGAAAGCAGTAGGGTGGTTTAGTTGCTCCTCACACTAATTCGCTCAATGGCTCTAATTATTCAGCAATCTTTCTGCAAGTTGCTGGACCAGTTCATTCACAAGTTGAGTTTAAGATGATGCATATGGATGGTCTATCGTTTCGTATTGCGGGGGAGATTCTTGAGGACTCTGATTTGATAGATCAATCTGAATTTCAAACTGTTGAATCCAGTGACAAGTTATAAGAAATCAAAATACAGCTCAAATCCATCTGCAGCAAAATACTTCTGTAGCTCATTCATCTTTCGGAAATGGCACTATCGTTAATAAGGAAGCTAATGTAGGGCTAGAAGAGGAAATGGTAGTGTTCCGATCGAGGATGGTCAATGACTCTGAGCAGCGCAGTGAGTTCAGTTGTGTTCAGGAAGTAAATGAGGTACTGTGTGCATTTAAGCCTCTGCAACCCCAACAACCGGCATTAAATGTAGTTTCAAATTTTGAATTTGATTTGGGTGTAAATCTCACGCCAATTTCAAATGGGTGGGTTAATCCGAGAAGTGATGAAGGGCCTGTTATATATCAAGACAATGTTTTGTTACCAACATACCAAGCCCAAATCCAAGATAGGTACGTTTCTTTTGGAACTATAATTTTGGTAGGACTGAGCAGAAAAACCGTAACCGCGGATTTCATCCGTATCCGTCCGTAAAATTGCGGGTGAAAACCAATCCGCAAGAGTTATGGACCGGACACGGGTGCATTCTCAAATCCGCACGCGGTGCGGTTATGGTTGCGGTTGGGATTTGATAACCGCCGATTACCTGCACCGTAGGACATTTAGGAAATTTAGTAAATGTATTAAGGATAATATGGGAAGTTGGAGTTTTATACATAAACATCTTTATCTTTCAGTGAAACCTAATAGCATCAGTTTTTTTTCGAGAGGAAGAGACCTAATAGTCTCAGAGGAAGAGACCTTCGATTCTTCTTCTTCTCTGAGAAAATTAGTTGTTCTCTCATTCATCTTCTTCTCATCACAGTAAATATCCTTCTGATCTAAATCTCTCTTGCTACTAGAGGTGTCAAACAGGCCAGGCCAGACAGGATCTGGACTGGCCCGATCCGTAATAAATCAGGCCCTTACCTGCCTGTGGCCTGTGACTGGCCCTGGCCGGGCTTAAGTTTTTGGCCTTTTAGCCTGTCATGGCCTGGCCTGTTAAAGTCCGGCCCAGTACAAGCCTACCAGGCTAGGCCTGGAAAGCCTGCCTATTAGTTTTAGTCGATCAAAAAAATTCAAATGGTGTTGAGTTTCGATCACGTGATCTACCCTCCGAAAATGAGAAGCACCTTAAACCAACTAATCCACACGTCTTTATATGTTTAAGTACACCTTCAGAATTATTTGTAGGTAATTATCATCTTTTTTGTTTTGGAAACCATTTATCAACCTAATCAACTGATAATAATTTCATTATAAGATTTTATTCCATTATAATTAAGATTCTATTACCGTTATTTTTCCTTAATTAGCGTGAGGTCAATTGGAAAAACAAGGGAGTCACCTAACTAATTAACTCGTTATCAATTCTAATTCAAACTAAAATTAAGGTAATTAATAGTAATTATCCCGTTAAAGACTTAATGTAGTGATGAAGTTCTCACCTATATATTTTGAAATTTTATTTTGTACACGCCATGTGATTTATTATGTAAACAAATTTATTAGACTTTATGAATTCCTTTTTTTTTCGGTAAGTAATTTTCGTCAATAAATTAATTCATTTTTCTTTCTATATACTTAATAAATATTTCATTAATAAATTTATCTCTTATTTAGTTGTTTCCTTTCTATGCTCGATAAATATTTCATTATTTAGTTGTTTCCTTCCATTTATTTTCTATTAATTGTCCTAATAAAATTGGAAATTCCTGATATATTGACCTTTAAATATGCCAAGTTGCCAACGTCTTTGTCAGCTTATAGCAACCATACATTAAAGAGTTTCCTAATTTCCCGCCTGCCTTAAATAAATAATGGATTGTTTGACCTTACGATATGTAAATTGATTTGATATAATATATCAATTGACAAATTAGACATAAATAAAACGCTTCCCAACTGGTTTGGGTCATTGATATATGAGCACGAGGTAATGAGTTCGAAACACTATGGATATATTTTTTGAAAAGAAAGAGGTCATACTTTAACTGGCTAGCCTGGCCAGGCCTGGACCGGCCAAAATTAAAACAGGCCTGGCTCAGGCTCAGGCTGGGCTCATTTAATAGGATCCAGGCCAGGCTTGGCCTGGACAGCTTTATTGACAGGCCGACCCCGTCCAGGCTGCAGGCCCAGGCTAGGCCAATCAGAGGCAGGCCAGGCCAGGCCGGCCTGTTTGACACCTCTACTTGCTACCAAATTAGTTGTTCTATCATTCTTCTTCTCTGAGCAGCATCATCATCAGTAACTGTAAGTAGTTCTCTCATTTTCATTTCTTTTGACTTTCAATGATTATTATATGTTCTAGTGATGTTGATTTCGTTTTAATTGGTTTGGAATTTTCTTAGATATCAAAATAATTTTGAGTATGTTTGATTTAGGGTTTTCTTAAATTAGTTTTTTTCTTCCAGTTTAGAGATTTTGGGTGATTTGGTCGGTAAAGACCATCATCTCTGGTTGAAGTTTGTATTATCAGTGCTGAAAATTAAACCAGTATGTTTGATTATCAAACTAATTTTTGGTTTGAAAATGAATTTTGTTATTTGAATGGAGATTAGGGTTTGTTATTTGAATGAATTTTGTTAGGTTATACTAAAAGTAAAGTTTGTGACTGTACCGATAATGATGTTGCAATATCTACTGTTAATGGGTATGAACAGGAGAATCTGGGAGCACTGTCTATTTACCTTGAGCTACTATTTCATGAGCTTACTTGCTTGACCACACTTCTCTATCAAAGACTATAATATTTCTCTATATACAGATCAATTGACTTAATCTCTTAGAATGTGTTTTCCTTGTTGTGTTCATTTACTTAATGTGTTAAATTTGTTAGCAGATGGCTTCAAGTACTGAGGGACCTTCTATTCCTGTTGACGATCCTGATGAGAGCATGGCTACAGTTAACCCGGCAACCGTCGAGAGCATATCTACAGCTACACCATCATCTCTGGTTGAAGTTTCAAAGCCTTCGAAAGCTTCTGGTAAGAAGCAATCAGACTGCTGGCAACATTTTGATAAGCGTCTTGATCTTAAGCCACCTAAAGTTCAGTGCAAGCATTGTAAAAGGAAGTTTTCATGGGGTAAAGACGATATAGGGGGTTCTAACTCTCATGTAACAACAAACATGAACAACCATATAAAGCAAAGAAGGTGTCCTAACTACACTCGAGGAGCTGATAGAAGCGGTTGAAAAAATTGACTTAAGTAAATCTCAAACCTTGCTTCCTTTGTTTTTGCATCTTTCTCTTTGTGATCAGCCTTGCACTAATTAAGTTGATTTCTCAAACCTTGCTATATTTTGATGTGATGCTACAACTTTGGGGCCTGTGGGGCATAACTTTTTGTGTGCAAATGTGACCTGATCAGTTCATTATAGGGTCTGCGGGCATAACTTTCTATTAGTCTCCTTGGAATTTGATTAGTCATAATAAATCTTAAAACTTTGGCTTGTTGTTCCTCAATGTCGATTGGGTCTGCGGTCTAGTTGTGATCAGCCCTTTTAAATGGTCTTTACTAACCAATGCTGATTGGTTTTTGTTTCTTCTTGTTTATTGCTGCCTTAAATCAAATTAGGAACTTATGATCATAATGATGCCTAAATTTAGTGTTTACTGATTATCTATAACTCCTCATTTTACAGATGCGGCATAATTCTTGCAGGAAATTCCAGACATATTTATCATGGATTGAATAAACTAGTACTCGAATCCAAGGTCTCTTTTTCAGTTTTTGGCATCAGAGATTCATATGGCTTTGCACCAGACTTGTTGCATTTGAATTAGTACTCTTTTGTGTTAACTGTTAACTATCTTATGTCCTTTGTTGCTTTTGAATTACTGAATTAGTACTCTTTTGCTTTTGAATTACTGAATTAGTACTCTTTCTGTACTTAGTGTTTTTTTTTTGATGTCTTGTGATCAAATCCGCGGTTAATCCGCAACCGGCCCGCAAAATCCGCTGATCCGCAGAGGGAAAATCCGCGGGTGATTGGGCCGGTCACGGTTTGAATTCCCAAATCCGCAACTTTGACGGTTTGGTTGCGGGTGACCCCTAATCCGCAACCGTCCGTCCGTTGGTCACCCCTAAATTTTGGGCATACCAAAATCTTCCAAGGCATACTAAATGAAGACAAAAAAGGTTGTGAAATAGCAAAATCAGATAACTCCTTAACCCAAATTTTTTTAATGGCAAATCTGCCCTTTACGTATTAGTGTTAATAATCTTGATTAGTGATTAAATATTTTGTTTAGTGATTAAAATAATTTTCAGAATTATAAGAGTTGTTTAGATGAAAAATTTGAGGAAAAAAAAATCAAAGTTTTGGTTTGGTTAAGAAGGAGAGAAAGAGAAGGAGAAAGTGAGAAAATTCTAATTCTTGATTGAATGGAGGATGAGGAGGGTCATCATTCATCTAAAAAACCTAGGAAAATACATATCAACTACAACAATGATCCAGAAATGGCTGATTTCTTAGATTATGAGAATGATTTTACACCCACTCAAACTCAAGCTCAAACTTAAACACAAACTCAAGATGATGATTTTTATGAGCCAAATCCTGATGATGAAAACATTGATGAGGAACCCAATGCTTCTAATACACAGGTACACTTATATCCTATACTTAATCTCACTTCTATAGCTCTCAATTATCAAAAGTTAGGTTTTTTGAATTATGGTTCGGCGAAACAGGTTGAGGTTCGGCTCACATCTATGAGCCGAATCTACCAATTGATGAACGGTTCGGCTTACTGAATCTGTTTACTGCATGCGCCGAACCTATAATTTCCAATTCCAAACCTTTTGCTAGACACTAGTTCGGCTTATATGAAAGTTTCATTGTAAGCCGAACAACATCCTGAATAGCCCGGAATAGAATCATTACTAATTCGGCTTACATATCCAAAATCGTATGTGCCGAACATAATTTTTTAATTTCTTCCAATATTGTTACTGGTTCGCCACATATGGAGAATATCGTATCAGCCGAAACCTCTTATGTTCAAGGTTCGGCACATAATATGATTATCGTCTGAGCCGAACATGAATTTGTTAATTTTTGGGTTAAAATATTGTTCGTGGTTCGGCACATATTGAGGATATCGTATAAGCCGAAACCTGTAAATGTTTATAGTTCGACACATAATGTGATTATCGAATGTGCCGAACCTTGTTATTATATTCCCTTTCTAGTGTTTAACCTTGTGATATTCTTTGTAGATCGTGCTTGGACCCATGGAAAATCAACCTGATCTAGTAGACATAATTCACGAGGATACCAAGGATCGCTTCCAAAATGATTTGGTATGTAAGAACCTTTTGTTTACCTTAATGTTGTCGGAATATTCCGAAGTTTTTCTTACAAATTACTTGTTTTGGAATGAACGTAGATATGGAAAATTAAACCAGAAGTTCTGGATTGGCTTGAAGAACACGCGATGAAGATAAATTATGTACTAGTTAAAGGACAACAAAGCCGATGGGATCGGTTTGAAATGATTTGTGAGCGTAGTGGAACCGGCGCTAGCAAGGTTAAAAAGGGTACTGTATACGTTGGGAAGACCGGGAGAAAGAATAGGACGAAGACGAAAAAAAGAAATTGCCCTTTCAAGATCGTTTTCAACCTCAAGAATAAGTCCATGAACAAAGAAGATCAATATTGGATAATGAATAAAGATATGGATTGTCGTCATAACCACCCACGTCCCAAAGACCTTCATGGACATGCGAAAGTAGCGCGACTCAAACCCGACCAGATGCTAGAAGTGGATAAAATGACACGTGCACGTTTGCCACCTTCTAGGATTCTTAGAAATTGAAGGCGGACAACAAGAATAACAAGTCGACTATGCAAACTATCTACAATGCAAGACAAAAGATTAGAAGACTCAATTTGCAAGGTAGGATGGTGATGCAACAAGTAATGTGGTTAGGGATGAAGAATAACTACGCTTGCCAAAAGAAGTTGGATGACTTCGGTCAAGTCACACACCTTTTCCTTGCCCACCCGGAATGCGCCCAATTGGCTATGCTTCCCACAAATTATTATATTGGATTGCACGTACAAGACTAATAAATATGAGATGCCGTTGATGAACATTGTGGGGCATACTTCGACAAAGTCACCGTTCACCGTGGCTTTTTGTTTTATGAAAAACGAGAAGAAAGAGAGTTATTTTGGGGGTTAGAAGAAGAGAAAGAGAAACGAAAGAAAGAGAGCTCTTCCTAAAGTGTTCGTTTCCGATCAAGATTCATCGTTGATGTATGCTATTAAGAAGGTATTTCCGGATGCATTCAATTTTCTTTGTACGTTTCACATATGGTGCAATGTGAGGAAAAAATGTCAACCGATAATTCAACCACTTAAGTTGAAAGAATTAGAGAATATTGCTAAGCTACCGTTGGAGACACGAGTAAAGAAAAAGAAGGAATTCTTGAAAGCATATGAACATAATGAGATGTTGTGGGCAGCTTTCCAAGGAATGGGAAGCTTTGATATGGTCAATCACCGAGGATGTCTATGAAGAAAATTTTAAAATGCTTATTAAGCATTGGAAGACCGCCTACCCCGATGTCATTACTTACTTGGTCAAAGATGTGTTGGAACCTAATAAAGAAAGGTTCGTGAGTTGTTTCACAAATCGGCACAAACACTTCGACAACCAAGCCACAAGTATGGTAGAGTCGGCTCATTATCGGTTGAAGAAGAACCTTTTTGGTTGTGTTGACACTTTTGTCACGGTTTTTGATGCAATTGATGAATATTTCAAAGTGATGTTGTGAGAATTAAAACCGCGTTCGAGCATGACCTTATGTTTAGACACAAGAATTATGGTACTAATTGGCTACGGGAATTAACTTATAGAGTCTCCCATCTATGCATCGACTTGTTGATGAAAGAAGTGGATTTGATTAAGACATTAGGCGCCACCTTGGAGGAAGAGTGTGTTTGTACAATGAAGAAATCTATGGGACTTCCATGCCGCCATGACCTACTTCGGTACAAGGATGGTATCATACCATTTGAGGATATTGATCATTTTTGGAAACAATTAAGCTTCGATCCTCTCCCAACCGAAGACGATGAGGATGATCTAGAGATATGGGACACAAAAATGGGAAAAAATTGGCGGAGATGTATAGGAATATGTCGACCTCAAAAGAAATTCCTATGGGACAACATGATGCCGGTCATGTATCCTTTCACCCAAGAAAATATTTTGGAACCGGAGAAGAGTGACCCGAAAGGTAGGAAGAGTAAGAAAATGAATAATTTTCAAACTAGACAAGCCAACAAGGAACTATTGGCTAATAAAAGGAATCCATCCGGCGTTGAGTACCATGATGCAAGGTTTGAAAAGGCAAAGAAAAAATTGAGAAGTTGATGAAGGAGGAGAAGTCAAAGTTCCAAAAAAACGAGGTCGCCCGAGTATTCAAAAATCGAAACAAGTAACAAAGAGGTGAATGATAATGATTGTCCGTCACAAGCTAAGGATAGTAAAGAGGATGTCAAGGGGAAGGCTAAGATGTATCCTTCACAAACTAAGATAAAGGAGAAAAGGACCGTACATGAAATTGGTAGGATGAGAGGACCCAAAAGAGATAAGTCCGGTAGGTATATGAGGCCTATCAATTTTATATACGATAACTACTTGGAAGATCTATCGCCAATAATTCATGAGCATATTATAAATGGACGACGTGCAAGGCGATGGAAATTGTGGTTATTACGTCACGGCGGAACAACTTGGTCCTTTTATGGAAGGGAATAATCCGGTGCCCCCTGAAAATGAAGTGAACTATATTCGGCAACGATTGTTACAAACCCTACGTAAAAACAAAGAATTCTATAAGACAATGATGAGAACAGGTCCAAGAAAAGATGCAGGGGTGGCAGCGGAGTATTGCATTCGAACGTCGTTTGCATGGGGATTTTATCATTACCGAAGAACATTGGATGGCAATGCCCATTTGTGGGTTTTTAATAGCGGAGACATTCAATTGCGTCGTACATTGTTTCGCATGGACGGGTAGTAGCTTTACTTACGCGCCTCCAACAAAACCTTGCAATGATGGTGTAAAGATAGAAGACTTGTTCTTGGATTTGTTCAAAATTGTCATTTTATCGGCCTCAAACTTAGACCCGGTTGCCCATTACCACCCTTGATGAGTGCAGCCTTTTGGCCTAGATTTGAAAATAATTTTGCGATGGATTGGTGTGCAAATTATGCGACGAAATGGATCTTTGGAAATCTTTGCATGTGCAGCCTCCAAGTGGACAAGTAATTACGTTTTCAAGTGATGAGGATGAAGATGTTAAGCAAGAGGTCAGTGAAGATGATGAGAATGAGTCAGTGAAGATGATGAGAAAGAGGTCAGTGAAGAGGATGAGATTCGTTTAGGATCTCCTAAAAAATGTTTCATGGATTTATCCGTTTATTTTGTGTCAGGTTCGGCTTATAAGAACAATTCACTGAAAGCCGAACCTGACAACAACAAAAATACCAGAGTTTTTTGTCAGGTTCGGCTTATATATTATTTCACTGCAAGCCGAACCTTGAAACTTTAAAAAACCAGAATTACTTTGCTAGGTTCGGCTTGTAGTATATTTCTGAAGAAAGCCGAACCTTTCATGATTCATGAACACAAGAATTATTATATCATTCCAAATAGACTTTTCAAATTCATAGAAATTGTGGATTACATCCCTGCTACATAGTAGGCTTGCAATTAATTTCTAATATCCTAAACGGGTAATGAGAAACCTTCTAAGAATGTGGTAGTGATCTTTGTATTTGAAATTCTTTCCCTTCCATCGTCGCCATTCCTCTAGAGCTCGAACTTCAATCTCAGAGTTTGTTTCACCTTTGAGTCGATATCGACTCATAATCCGAACTAAATCTATGAAGTCTGTGAATTTTTTGTTAATACTTATAATTCGGCAAAACAAGGACGCACTATCCCGGTTGTGAGGATTACCTGTTTCGGTGCTGAAGGATTTATGAATTCTAACCAAGTAGTACATACTCATCAGACCATTTACTCGTCGTTCATCACCTTTCTTTGGATAGTATGATACATAATTAGTGCAAAGAGATAAATCTTCTTCTAGAGTAAACTTAGGAGTTGGGGGTGCCATTTGTTGAGCATATGTGGTTAAGAATATGAAAAAACATGTAGGTATATATAGAATATAGTTTTACAATGGCTATATCTTTCAAAAAAAGAGTCGTTCCTAGATTTTCGTGAAAAAAAGGTTCGGCTTATAGAAATTTTAGAACATAAACCGAACCTATATAAGTAACGACTATTTTTTATCTAATTTTGAAATTTTTTACAGATTCGGCTCACCATATTGGTGAGATTTAAGCCGAACTATATACTGGATTACACCAATAATGATTTTTAAGGCTCGGCTTATAACTCAAATTATAGAAAAAGCCGAACCTGAAGGACAAATGATTAAAAGGATGATGGAAACATAAAAGGGAATTTAACCACGACCCCTATTCTAAGCACATGCAAAAATTCTGAAATTCAAACAACATTTATTCGGCACAAAACTAATACTACCATACAAGCCGATCCTACGCACATGCAAAATTACTGAAATTCACAAAACATATTCGACACAAAACTAACACCATCGAATAAGACGATCCTAAATATAAGTCTCTGTGTCACTAAGTTCGGCTCAAAACGGATTTCAGATATACGTCGAGCCGTTCATATGCACTTTCAGGGTTCAATTTCAAGAACAGCTCGGCGCACATCTAAGATTTGTTTTGCGCCGAACCATACCCTGTAACCGCCGCATAAACATGATTTTGACGAATTAAATCGACCAAACCAATCTAAAACATCAAATACGAGATGGGTTTGTAGAACTAACCTTCTTATTCTCATTTCCGGAGTTGGTTCTTCTTCAATCTTTTCTTCCGGTTGATTTTGTGGTTGATTTTGAGTTTGTTCTTCACTGTCTAAATCTTCTTCTTCTTCAATGGGTTGTTGAGTCGATCGATTTGAACGAGATACTGGCTTACGATGACCCATTATATAGATGAGTTTAATCGTCGATTAATTTTCACGAATCGACGATTAAATTTCCGCGATGAAAAAAAAAGAAAGGGAAGGGTGAATGAGTTCGGCTGTGGAGAGGAAGAAGAAGAAGGTGAATGAAACTGATTTTAGGTGTAGTTGATTATAGGTTTTGTATTAGGGTTAGGGATAGATTAGTAGTAATTAAAGGATTTAAGGGCATATAGGTAATTGAACCACCCCATAGGGTACCCCTTATAAGGTCACCCAAGTTAGGACTAGTGCTTTGTATGCCTAAGAAGATTTTAGTATGCCCAAAATCAGTACCCTTCTTTTGATGAGTCTAACACAGCCGACCCTTTTCTCCGTTTTGATGAAGCCCTAGCAATTGAGCCATCTAAGGATAGAGAGGAAGTTTTCATTCAAATTGATTCACCAGAAAATACCCCAAAATCTATTGATGAGGAGGATTTCCGTGTACTTAAGGAATTGGTCAATACATTTCAGGAAGTTGGGCCAATTATAGGTGTCTCTTTCAAGCAACAACAAGAACAACTTGAGGCATTAATGGATAATTCAACCAATAATAATCAGTTTGTTCTCCTTGATATTCATAACCAATCAAGTGAGGACAAGGAAAACGAATCAAATGAAGCAATTGCATCAGGTCATCTTGTTGATCCATGAAGACAAAAATCATATCGCGGAATGTGAATGGTCTGTGCGACAATACCAAGAGAGATGAGCTGAATGTGCTAGTGAGTTTATGGAGACTTGATATTCTTTGTATTCAAGAAACTCATATTGAAGGCTGGAACTTCGATTTTAAGTGAAACAATTTTGGGGTGGTAACAACTTCGATTGGATAGCTCTCGACTCTAATGGTGCTTCAGGAGGTATGATCATTGTTTGGAATTGCAATAAAGTGGTTGTTACTGATTCTCTATTAGGTGCTTTCTCCATTTCCATTAAATGTCACTTCATACAAGATAATTTATGTTGGCTTCTCACTAATGTGTATGGCCCTGTTATCAGTAGAGAAAAGAATCAGTTTTGGGCAGAACTTAGGGAAATTCACTTTCTTAGGGATGATCCTTGGGTTCTTTGTGGGGATTTTAATACCACCAGATTTGCTCACGAACGATTCGGTAGAGTCTGTGTTACTAATCCAATGAAAAAGTTTGAGTTTCTAGTGCAAAATCAACAACTTATGGACCTTCCGCTAATTGGTTCTCATTTACTTGGAGTAGAAATGCTTCCTGGAGTAAGCTTGATAAACACATTTTTGTGTCTAATTTGATCTCAATACTATTTATTGTTGGCACTCGATTTTGTACTAATTTTGATATTTTATGTGTTTGTAGGCATTTTTGGGAATAAAACGTTTTTAAAAGAATCAGCTCGAAAAGTTGTTATTTGCACCGGAGGTCACGTGCTATTCGGACTCTCGTTACTGGTTAAGGGGAAGCTCAATTACTAAGGGGCACCCCAGGTCACCCCAAAAAGGCAGATGCTATTCGCACCCCAGGATCGGATAAGGGGCACCCATCTTCTTCTCCGTTTGAATTTGAAATTGGCGGGAATTTTTGAACTTCACGGAACAGAATTAGGGTTTGTGTTTGTGGTGTGAATAATGATATTCAATCGCTGAAACATCTTGGGTGAGTCTGTTAAAGCTTAACAGGGTTGGTATGATTGATGGAATTCATAAACTTTGGTCGGGTTTGCTAGAATCATGGATCTGAAGCAACACAGTTTTGGCGGGAAAGTTGTTCTTCACGGACCAGAATTAGGGTATGAGAATTCGAAGCTTTGTAGTGAGATTTAATGGCTATACTTATTTGGGATAACTCCATTAGGTGAAACATGGCCGGTAAGGGTCTTAGAATCAATCCAGGTTGGCTGGATAGTTGGATCCAAAGAAAACAGGGTTCACGGGTTTGACTGTATCTGCGTGTATTTGTGGAAGTGATTTGGCTGAAATTTAATCGGATTTTTGGTCGGAATTGGTTGCAGAATGACCTGTTTCATTCAAACAGGGAAGGTATGTGTGTTGGAATATATCAAATATGGCTGCAACGTGGAGATTGGTTGAAACAGTGAAAGAATATTCTCGAGAGATATTTTTGGTATTTTGTTGAGATATTATGGTGGTAGCATGTGGCTGGATGGAGTTTAATTCATTCAAGAGTCGTGTATCAAAGTAATTGGAACATGTCAATACCAGCAGAGCGCGTGAGGAGATAAAAAAAAGGAAGAAAATACCCGTACCTTGCATGGAGAATAATCAAAAATATTTTGCATTTACTCGAGAGATTTGGAGTCACTATGGGTATGAATAAGTTTCTGGGAATCCTAGAAGGGTATGGAGAGTTAGGGGATAGAATAGAGCACCACAGAGTCGAAAAATCAAGCTGCAGAGAAATCTGCAGCAACAACAGAAAAATACTGAAGAACACGAAGAACGGACCAGCAGAGATAGTCGTTTTTCTACAGTGATAACGACTCACAGCCGAGGGTCGTACATCAGAGGCAGACTTTTTTGCTACAGTATCAGTGACACATACTGTGAGTCGTTCTGGTTTGTAACACATATAACTGTTACAACCCCAGTTTTCATTATATTTCTCCCTTTTCATCATTTGTAAACCATTTTTGAGCAACAATAATGAATTTAGAGTGTGTTTACAACATCATGATGAGATAAACCCTATCACTGGGACAACGGAGGAAGCAACTTTTCATGATTGTGGTAAATGAATTAATTCTTTTATTGACTTTTTGCATAGATTTAATTGCTTTATGATTTTTGTTAATTATTTGTTATTTTGTTAGATGCCACATGCTTAGTTCTAAATACTTTAGATGCGTCATGCTTTTAACTTACAAATAATATTTTACGAAATCTATTTTTGGCAAAGAACTAGAGTCACAACTTCTTTTGTTTGAGCTATATTGTCTAGAGTTAATGACTGAACCATAACAATATGAAAAGTAGTGGAATCCCGCGTCTCAGCGTCTCTTCATCTTGTGATAAATTGTGTATATATATTTTCCTTATTTTCTTTATTAATTCTTAAAACAAATTCTCAACAAATCTGAGTGAACGAATCATCTTACTACAACTCAATTGAAAATCACGTCAATTTTTAGCGCCACCGACGCGGATTTGTTTTTAGGTTTTTATTTATTTGTTCCTTTTTACGCCTTTTGGTATTTCTTGTTTGCTTTCAGATTTGGAACTAAGCTAAAGAAAAGGGGAGAAAGTGCTGAAAACAATAGCGAAGCCAAAGAAGAAAAGAAAGGAGGAATCCAAAAGGAGTGAAGAAGAAAATTTTTGTATATAGATATTCTATTTTATTTTATTTTTTTAGAAACTGTAATTAAGGTTTTTATTTTTGTAATCTTTTATTTTTGGACATTTTTTTTTATTTTCGAACATTGAACTTTGGGACTTTATTTTTTTTAAACCCTACGGAAGGGTAGTTTTAAATATAAACTGTGTGCAGAGAAAGACGACGATTACGATATCGTCTCGGCCCCTCAGGTTCGTACACGACATAGGAGTTGTGGCCCGAGTCGACTTCAACGGTTCATCCCCCGTCTGGAACGGGAGGTAAGAATTCTAAACACCGCCGAATCCCCTGTCAGCGGGTTTACTGGATGATTTTGTATGCATATATGTTGAGGACCTGAAATCGGATTTAATTTTCTAGTAAAGGGGAAGGCCTCGCCAAATCAAGATAAGGACTCGGATTTGATCACCGTTTCCTTCTTTCCCGCCTTAGGAAAACGTAACCTACGCGAACCTAAGGTTAAAATACTGACTAGAACGAGACCAATAGGGTAACGAGCTTAATAGGAAAGTCATTCGAAAAATATTGGTTAATATTTTAAGCATACTTCAAAGTTCATGATGGTTTCTGTTAGTTGAATGCGTGACTGCACCGCCTTGTAATGCGGTGAGGCCTTGGGTATCAAAGCTCCACGCAGCTTCCCTCGCCTCTATTCAACTTACTTTGACTCGGATTGATTCCAGAGGGGTTTGCTTAAATTGTAACGAATTCCCTTTCGAAGGATTAAAAGCTGGTCTAGAAACAATCTAAGTGGAACCATCATGCTTTTTGTTTGATAGATAAATTAGGCTTGTTGTGGTCGAGTCATCCTTATTTGTGTTTATTTAGAATTCCCTTTCAGTTAGGATGTCAAACTGGTATTATAATAGCCATCACAATGAATATGATTATCCAACTGAACAATATGGACACTACTCTTACCATAGTGTGAATAGTGGTTGGGAACGCCAACCTTTCAAAGGTTATGGATCATACCCTGGTGAGCCCAATTACTATCCGCACGTGCATCAGTCTTACGAGCAAGAAGATTATAGTACTAGTTCTTCGTCTCTAGAGGATACAATCAAACTATTGAAAAGTAGTCCTTTTTATGATCCCTCTGTTCCTATTCCTCCTTTAGAAGAGTCCCTCAGGAAGTTAGCTGATTCGACGCGTAAGTTAGCTGAGATGAATAGTATAATTATAGACGAAAGAACTACAATAATGAGGGAACCTTCTTTAGAAGACCACATCAAGCGGATAGCTGAGACGAACGAAAGAATTGCTCGAAATTACTTGAATTTCCAATATAGTGTATCCAATAATACCCTTGAGAATGAAGATAGTTATTTACATAATCAAGATAACGAGGTTAGAATTGGTAGCACTACTTGTTTTGATGAGGTTCGATCTTTTTCATGTTATTATGATGAGGATAGTGTTGATGGAGAATCATACTTATGTAGGAATAGTGATCAGGAAATAGTTACTCCAATTGAGCTTTACAATGATAATATTATTTCTAGTTCAAATCCAAATAATTTTAATAATTCAAAAGGACGAGGATTTGACTAGAGATACCCTCGTTTTAGACGATGTAGTATTTCCTGTTTACAAAGCCAATAATGATTTAGAGGAACGAGTTTATTCTGAGAATAATGTTTTAGAGTCTAGCGATTTAGAAACAATAATCTTAGACGAAGAAGATGAACTCGTAGAGCTGTTAAATATGAGTGAGGATGCATCACCTGAGTATAACACAAAAGAAGCAATTGACCATTTTCAGGATTCCAATGATCTAGAAATTGTAGTTAGTCTATCTAGAGACACCCAAAACTCTAAGTTTGGGGGTGATTATCATTCTCCCTGTGCTTTACCTTTAACTCTTAGAAAGTACCCTCATGTAGGACTTAACATTTTTTCCTCAACCATCTTACAAGATTATCTCCATACACGTTTTCCCGAACCTAGTAATGTCCAAAAAGAAGCTCAGTTACTAGAAACCCATCCTCTGGTTGATGTGGTTAACCCAGGCTATGATACCAAGATTGACTTTGTTTTCCCACCAAAAAATTTTCTTCTAATCGTGGGAACATATGATTTTCAGATGTGTCGGTTATTAAGTTTTGAGACTAAACCTAATTACTTTAGGATATTAGGGTCGACACATTTTCTTAAGAATGACCATTATTATGGTCAACTTTGTGATTCAAATCTAATTGACTTAGAGGATCCCCAATTATTCAGGTTGTTGTTATGTGCTTCTAAGTTCTTAGTTGAGTTTTTCCAGACTCTGATTAAAGATTTTTCGTGGGGGTTGTAGTAATGAGGTTCAAACTCTCGGACTTGTGAAGATTAAATTTAAAGATTTAATAAAATTATATACAAAATTATTAACAATGGGTGCGAGAGGTAACAAAGACACTAGATTCCACTATTATGCAAAATTGAATGATAAATATTTCAAAACTCTATTCAATTCTTAAGTCCTTTTTTATCTTTAATTCACTATCAATCATACAGATTCTCAAACATTATTTGCAAACCTTAAGCATAGATTATCAAGAGATTAAACCAAGCATAACCTATCAAACTGAATAACAAATAATTAAGACAATCATTCAAACAATTTAAAACTCTGCAAAAGCAGCGATTAGGTGAATTATATAATTAAATGAAATAGTTACCCATTTATGTTGCATGAATAGCTTCCTCCATTGCCTTGGTTACGAGGGAATTAGCTCATCATAGTATAAATGCTCTCAAAATAATTTATTATGGCTCAAAAATGGTTTACAAATGATGAGAAGAAGAGAAAATGGTGTAAACTGTAATCTGCGACGCACAAAAAGCGTCACAGAATGAACGATAAATGACAAGTGCTGCTGCTGTTTAGACTGCTGCGACCCACGGTTGTGCGTCTTAGACACTGTTCATAAACGACTGTCCTTGCGAGTCCGTTCTTCGTGTTCTTGGTGTTCTTCATCATCAGCAGCAGCAGCAACAGAGTTTCATCAACTCTTGATTTCTGCTTCTCTGGCCCTCCTATCGACTCCCCAAACTCTCGACAACCTCTCTGTAGCACATTAGGAACATATTTATACGTAATTGAACCATTGAATCTCCTCCATTAACTCCAAATAATCTTCATTTACTCGGCCATTGAAGAAAAATATTTCGGAATATTTCTTCCCTGAATTATCTCTATACGCGTCTGGAGCTGTAAATGGTGAGTAGATTTTCTTTGTTTATCTCAAACACACTTCAGAATATAGCCAAGCCCCATCCAAACACGAGCAGCACACTTCCAACTCATCAAAACCCCGTGAAATATTTTCCATGCACGCGTCTGCTCTGATTTCATCTGATGGATTTTCCAGCCAAATTTGATCGCATCCAACACCCATATCCTTCCTGTCTAGCCCAGCAGAAGATACCCAATGAGTTTCAGCCATTGAATCGGCCTGAAACTCCTTCAAAAATCGATTGGCAAATATGCCAGTAAATAACCAAATTTTCCCGCCAATTTTGGAATTTGAATTTGGGAAGAAAACTGGCCTCCCCCTAATCCAGTTCTGGTGTCCCTTTAGCAATTGGGGCTGAAATAGTAATTTTTGGGTGGAAATAGTAATTTTTCTTGGTTCCTCCGGGACATTTCTGTGACGTTTCCAGTGCATTTCTGGGGTTCCTTTAATACTTTATCTTGGGGGTGTAAAACACCACTTTTTGAGCCCATTTCGCCGCAAGGGCTTATTTCTCTAAAATTTCCTACAAGAACACAAAATAACACAATAAGTACTTAATCGAGTCTAACAATACAGAATATTGAGAACAAAATAGACACATAAATGCGTCTATCAAATACCCCCAAACTTATTATTTGCTAGTCCTCGAGCAAAACTAAAAAAAAAAACCGAGTTAATCTCGGGTGGGTTTAACAGAGGTGTACCCACAAAAACCATGACTTCTAATTGGTCACAAGTATCCAAAGAGCTATGAGGACATACATATTCTCAACCTATCTCCAAGTAACTAGAATGCCAGAGAAATTAAAGGTGTCAGCTCTAAAGCTGACTGAAGAAAAGGGGAGACACATCCGCACGACTGCTAGATAAAGAGATATCCGCTACACAGCTAGATAAACATTGTAAGATGCGTCCGCTGCTTTACAGCTGGATAAGATTAGGAGAGAGATAAAGATGAGAGGGACATCTGCTACACAGCTGGACTAATTACGTGTGATGAGTTAAACCAGTGCTAGAAAGATCTTGTGCCAGATTGAAAGCAGACTAACAAAGCAACCAAAATGCATCTTTCTTCGACTCTCTCACAGTGCTCAGTAGAAATAACGTCTTCTTCGGTCTTCAACTGTTGATGATAAACTCTCGAACCTCATAGAACCTTGACAATTAACTCTTCTCTTCGATTTCTTGCTTGACTTATAAATTTCTTCTTCCCTATGGCCTTATTGAACAAAAAGAACGTAATGATGTTTTTTTTTTTTTTTTTTTTCATTTTTTTTTTTTTTTTTACAAGACAAAAATTTACATCCATGAGAGAAGGACTTTAGAACTTGGATCTTCACAACTTGTGATGTCTTGGTATCATGAACTTCAACAACTTATATCATTTCTCTTGTAACTTCTTGTAACTAAGTCTTCAACTTTGATTTTTGAATTATTCTTTTCTATTGTTGCTTCTAAACCTTAAACGTCTTCAACTTTTTCATAAATTTTGATGTCACTCCGCTTGTTGATGATGATAAGTTTCTACTGAGAGAGAGTCGTAATCCAGTAACTAAGACTACATTGTGAGGTTGCTCTGTCTTTCTGGCATTTCCTTCTGACCTACTTGCCTTTCCATCATGGATGGTTAGGTCCATCACGGTTACCCTCTAAAAGGAACAAGTTCTCTCCTGAATTTCAAGGATCTCAATGTCTTTTTCTCTAATGTCTCAATAGGTTGTTATCTCTAGCATTCCAATTTCTATCTTTTCGGTGAGAAACAGTATGTAAACTTAGCTAACCGGGTACTATGTGACGCTAGAATTTTCAAAAATGCGACTAAAATGTTTCTCCCATACCCCCAAACTTAAATCTAACATTGTCCTCGATGTTCTAAAGATAAAATTAAAAGCATGAACAAGGAGAAACTGTTACCAATGAAGCAAAAGAGATAAGGAAAGATATTACCATGTCGCATGAATATTGGGTTACCTCCCAAGAAGTGCTAAGTTTAAAGTCTTCAGCCAGACTAAGCAAGGATTAGTCACCACGTAGAATCATATAGTAGTAGCCGGAATAACTGTGGGTCATCTGGATCAAAAAGTGTTACCCACAAGAAGAGGAAACTGCAACAGACCAAGAAGATACCGAACATACCCTTGCTTAAGACAACTACATCTAGTTGTGGTTCAGGTTCAGGCTCTATAAAAGGGTCTAAATAAAAGGTTTTCATCGGTTGGATTTCCTCAAAGCTAAGATCCGGTTCAGGTATTAGAGTCTGGAAAAACTCAACTAAGAACTTATAAGCACATAACAACAACCTGAATAACTGGGGATCCTCTAAGTCAATCAGATTTGACTCACACAGCTGACCACAATGAAAGAGGTGGTCTTCCTTAAGAAAATGTGTCGACCCTAATATCCTAAAGTGATTAGGTTTAGTCTCAAAACTTAATAACCGACACATCTTAAAATCAAAAGTTCCCACAATTGGTAGAAACGTTTTTGGTGGGAAAACAAAGTCAATCTTGGATTATTGCCTGGCTAACCTCATCAACCAGAGGATGCGTTTCTAACAGTTGAGACTCGTGTTGAATATTATTAAGTTCGGGAAAACGAGTACGAAGATAGTCTCGTAAGATGGGTGAGGCATTGATGTCAAGTCCCAAGTGAGGGATTTTTAAGAGTTAAAGAACATGGAGAATGATAATCACCCCCAAACTTAGAGTTTTCGGCGTCTCTAGGTAGACTGGTCATAATCTCCCTAATTTCTAGGTCAGATTCCTGAAAGTGGGCGATTGATTTTCTAAGTCAGGTTCATCCCCGCTAATCTCTACGAGTTCTTCTAAGACTATTGTTTCTAAATCGTTTGACTCGAAAACAGTACTCTCAAGATAAACTGGTTCCTCTAAACCATCATCGGTTTCGTAATCATCGTCTAAAACGGGGGTATTTCTAGTCAAATCCTCGTCCTTTTGAATAGGTAAATAATTATTAAAATTATTTGGATTTGAACTAGAAATATCATTATAATCATCATCACCATCCTCCTCCTCATCATCATCACAATATAATTTTTGATATTCACGAATTCTCAAGCTTTGTTCCCAACTACATGGTCTATGTTTATAATATTTCTCATAGATCGTTAGAGGTGATTCCTCAATAAAAGTTGGAGTATCCATATATCGCTGCCCACACATATATTCACCAAGAGTCATTTCCGAAGACGTCTCTTGATAACGAGAATTTCTAGACATATATTCTCGCAACGTCATCGCAGGTGGCGTCTCCTCAAAAGGATTCATCACCGAAGAAATATAAACTACAGAGGGATTCTATACAATCACAAACAAGGCCGACTCGACTCCACCAAAGCAAACCTAAAGATTTCTAGCAAACAAAAAGCATGATGGCTCAACTTAGATTGTTTCTAGACCAGCTTCTATCTCTCGAAGGGGAATTCGTTACAGTTTGAGCAACCCCTCTGGATCAATCCGAGCTAATGTGAGATGAAACTGAGGCGAGGGAAGCTCAATGGAGATTTGATACCCAAGGCCTCACCGGCGTTACAAGGCGGCTTGTTTCAACTCCCAGAAGTCATCATGAACTTTGAAGTTGCTTAAAAGGTAACCAATATCCCGAAAATTTTTCCTAACAAGCTCGATACCCTATAGGTCTCTTTCTAATCAGATTTTAAATCTTGGGTTCGCGTTAGGTTTTGTTTTCCTAAAACGGGCAAGAAGGGAACGGTGATGAAATCCGAACCCTTATCTTGTTTAGGCCAGGCCTTGCCCTTTACTAGGAAAATAAAGACAGTCCGGTTCGTCCTCAAACAATTATCACCTTAAGGCATACAATAACTCGCTTGCAGGGGATTCGCGAGTGTTTCGATTGGACTTACCTCCCGTACCATACGGGGGATGAACCGTTGTCGTCGACTCGGGCCACGACTCCTATGCCGTGTACGAACCCGAGGGGCCGAGACGATATAGTAATCGTCGTCCTTCCCTGCACACAGTTTATATAAATTTTTTTTTAATAATACCATTCCGTAGGGTTAAAAAAAATAAAGTCCGATTGTCCAGAATAAAGTCCAAATAAAAAGTCCAAAAATTACAAAAATTATGAAAAATAAAGCCTATTTACAAATCCTAAAAAAAAATTATGTCTTTTTTTCTTCTCTTTTAGCTTTTAGCTTTAAGCTTTTTGTTCCCAAGTCCTTAGTATTCCACTTCGAACCTGTAAATCAAAGACACAAAAAGAAACGTAAAAAGGAACAAATAATAGTAAAAATAAAATAATAATAACCTAAAGATTCTACCTAAGCACAAATCCCCGGCAGCGGCGCCAAAATGATTAAAGATTTTTCGTGGAGGTTGTAGTAATGAGGTTCAAACTCTCGTACTTGTGAAGATTAAATTTAAAGATTTAATAAAATTATATACAAAATTATTAACAATGGGTGCGAGAGGTAACAAAGACACTAGATTCCACTATTATGCAAAATTGAATGATAAATATTTCAAAACTCTATTCAATTCTCAAGTCCTTTTTTTATCTTTAATTCACTATCAATCATACATATTCTCAAACATTATTTGCAAACCTTAAGCATAGATTATCAAGAGATTAAACCAAGCATAACCTATCAAACTGAATAACAAATAATTAAGACAATCATTCAAACAATTTAAAACTCTGCAAAAGAAACGATTAGGTGAATTATATAATTAAATGAAATAGTTACCCATTTATGTTGCATGAATAGCTTCCTCCATTGCCTTGGTTATGAGGGAATTAGCTCATCATAGTATAAATGCTCTCAAAATAATTTATTATGGCTCAAAAATGGTTTACAAATGATGAGAAGAAGAGAAAATGGTGTAAACTGTAATCTGCGACGCACAAAAAGCGTCACAGAATGAACGATAAATGACAAGTGCTGCTGCTGTTTAGACTGCGTTGCGACCCACGGTTGTGCGTCTTAGACACTGTTCATAAACGACTGTCCTTGCGAGTCCGTTCTTCGTGTTCTTGGTGTTCTTCATCAGCAGCAGCAGCAGCAACAGAGTTTCATCAACTCTTGATTTCTGCTTCTCTGGCCCTCCTATCGACTCCCCAAACTCTCGACAACCTCTCTGTAGCACATTAGGAACATATTTATACGTAATTGAACCATTGAATCTCCTCCATTAACTCCAAATAATCTTCATTTACTCGTCCATTGAAGAAAAATATTTCGGAATATTTTCTTCCCTGAATTATCTCTATACGCGTCTGGAGCTGTAAATGGTGAGTAGATTTTCTTTGTTTATCTCAAACACGCTTCAGAATATAGCCAAGCCCCATCCAAACATGAGCAGCACACTTCCAACTCATCAAAACCCCGTGAAATATTTTCCATGCACGCGTCTGCTCTGATTTCATCTGATGGATTTTCCAGCCAAATTTGATCGCATCCAACGCCCATATCCTTCCTGTCTAGCCCAGCAGAAGATACCCAATGAGTTTCAGCCATTGAATCGGCCTGAAACTCCTTCAAAATCGATTGGCAAATATGCCAGTAAATAACCAAATTTTCCCGCCAATTTTGGAATTTGAATTTGGGAAGAAAACTGGCCTCCCCCTAATCCAGTTCTGGTGTCCCTTTAGCAATTAGGGATGAAATAGTAATTTTTGGGTGGAAATAGTAATTTTTCTTGGTTCCTCCGGGACATTTCTGTGACGTTTCCAGTGCATTTCTGGGGTTCCTTTAATACTTTATCTTGGGGTTGTAAAATACCACTTTTTGAGCCCATTTCGCCGCAAGGGCTTATTTCTCTAAAATTTCCTACAAGAACACAAAATAACACAATAAGTACTTAATCGAGTCTAACAATACAGAATATTGAGAACAAAATAGACACATAAATGCGTCTATCAGACTCTAATACCTGAACCGGATCTTAGCTTTGAGGAAATCCAACCAATGAAAACCTTTTATTTGGACCCTTTTATAGAGCCTGAACCTGAACCACAACTAGATGTAGTTGTCTTAAGCAAGGGTATGTTCGGTATCTTCTTGGTCTGTTGCAGTTTCTTCTTCTTGTGGGTAATACTTTTTGATCCAGATGACCCACAATTATTCCGGCTACTGCTATATGATTCTACGAGGTGACTAATTCTTCCAATGTCTGGCTGAAGACTTTAAGCTTAGCACTTCTTGGGAGGTAACCCATGCTCATCCAACACGGTAATATCTTTCCTTAACTCTTTTGCTTCATGTGGTAACAGTTTCTCCTTGTTCATGCTTTTAATTTTATCTTTAAAACATTGAGGACAATGTTAGATTTAAGTTTGGGGGTGGGGAAGAAATTATTTAGCTTTTAGTTGCAATAAATAAACTCCAGAGCCTAGAAATTTATGCTTGTTAAGGTTGGCACTATCCAATCTAAGTGGATGGGAACATCTTGGTTGTAGGAGTTGAGGAACCAATCTGATTAGATAGAAACATCTAAAGAGTCTATTCATAAAAGCACAGAGCTCAGGTGTTAGAATTAAAAAAAACATGGTAGTTTCGCCATATCTCGTTGAATCCTAATCCTTCAGTTTTTATTTTTTTTAAGTGATTTGGTGGGGTACACGTTTCAAGTTGTTACCTTTGCTAGGGTGAAATAGGGTGATTGAGATATCAAAAAAAAAAAAGTTGAGTATTGAGACCAGACCATCAGACCAACCGGAATAAATTCAATAAAGTCGACCGCTGGTGCCCTTGTATATGCCAGTTTTGTTGACCTAGAGTTAGGATTATCGACCGCTGGTCCCCTTGTATATGCCAGTTGTGTTGATATTAGTCTGACCGGTATCTCAGTCCATTAGGATAGGTTCATCCTGGCAGAGGCCTTCAGACAGATATGGGAAACACCGTTCACTTCAAACCATCTTTTTCTTTATCCATCTTCTTAATCTTTCCATGGGATTGGTTGACTCCGGTTATGATGTCCAGAAACTATTTGAGTAGAGCTCTTTCACTTTATATGAATTTTAGTATGCTTGAGTACAAACTCGTGTAAATCAATTGGAATTTCGCATCAGGGTACTTCCTCCTGTAGTCAATAAGTACACCAACCAAGGAGATTCTTTAGTGCCTTCCAAGGTTCTGCATAGATAACTAGGGTCTGGAGTTAAAGGTTTTGTGGGTACACCTCTGGTAAACCCTCCCGAGACTATAACTCGGTCACTAGGGCCACCTAGTGAGTTTGAATTTTCTTTTCTAGAATAAATTTGCTCGAGGACTAGCAAATAATAAACCATTCACCTTAGGTATGCATACCCGTACGCGTACCCACAAAAGTTTTCGACCGAAAATTTCTGTTGAGTTTTGATAGACACATTTTTGTGTCTAATTTGATCTCAATACTATTTATTGTTGACACTCGATTTTGTACTAATTTTGATATTTAATGTGTTTGTAGGCATTTTTGGGAATAAAACGTTTTTATAAGAATCAGCTCGAAAAGTTGTTATTTGCACCGTAGGACACGTGCTATTCAGACTCTTCTTATTGGTTAAGGGGCAGCTCAATTACTAAGGGGCACCCCAGGTCACCCCAAAAAGGCAGATCCTATTCGCACCCCAGGATCGAATAAGGGGCACCCATCTTCTTCTCCGTTTGAATTTGAAATTGGCGGGAATTTTTGAACTTCACGGAACAGAATTAGGGTTTGTGTTTGTGGTGTGAATAATGAGATCCAATCGCTGAAACTTCTTGGGTGAGTCTGTTAAAGCTTAACAGGGTTGGTATGATTGATGGAATTCATAAACTTCGGCTGGGTTTGCTAGAATCATGGATCTGAAGCAACACAGTTTTTGGGGGAAAATTGTTCTTCACGGACCAGAATTCGGGTATGAGAATTCGAAGCTTTGTAGTGAGATTTAATGGCTATACTTGTTTGGGATAACTCCATTAGGTGAAACATGGCCGGTAAGGGTCTTAGAATCAATCCAGGTTGGCTGGATAGTTGGATCCAAAGAAAGCAGGGTTCACGGGTTTGACTGTATATGCGTGTATTTGTGGAAGTGATTTGGCTGAAATTTAATCGTATTTTTGGTCGGAATTGGTTGCAGAATGACCTGTTTCATTCAAACAGGGAAGGTATGTGTGTTGGAATATATCAAATATGGCTGCAACGTGGAGATTGGTTGAAACAATGAAAAAATATTCTCGAGACATATTTTTGGTATTTTGTTGAGATTTTCTGGTGGTAGCATGTGGCTGGATGGAGTTTAATTCATTCAACAGTCGTGTATCAAAGTAATTGGAACATGTCAATACCAGCAGACCGCGTGAGGAGATAAAAAAAGGAAGAAAATACCCGTACCTTGCATGGAGAATAATCAAAAATATTTTGCATTTACTCGAGAGATTTGGAGTCGCTATGGGTATAAATAAGTTTCTGGGAATCCTAGAAGGGGACGGAGAGTTAGGGGATAGAATAGAGCACCACAGAGTCGAAAAATCAAGCTGCAGAGAAATCTGCAGCAACAGCAGAAAAATACTGAAGAACACGAAGAACGGACCAGCAGAGATAGTCGTTTTTCTACAGTGATAACGACTCACAGTCGAGGGTCGTACATCAAAGGCAGACTTTTTTGCTACAGTATCAGTGACACATATTGTGGGTCGTTCTGGTTTGTAACACATATAACTGTACAACCCCGGTTTTCATTATATTTCTCCCTTTTCATCATTTGTAAACCATTTTTGAGCAATAATAATGAATTTCGAGCGTGTTTCCAACAACACGATGAGCTAAACCCTATCACTGGGACAACGTAGGAAGCAACTTTTCATGATTGTGGTAAATGAATTAATTCTTTTATTGACTTTTTGCATATATTTAATTGTTTTATGATTTCTGTTAATTATTTGTTATTTTGTTAGATGTCGCATGCTTAGTTCTAAATACTTTAGATGCGTCATGCTTTTAACTTACAAATAATATTTTACGAAATCTATTTTTGGCAAAGAACTAGAGTCACGACTTCTTTTGTTTGAGTTATATTGTCTAAAGTTAATGACTGAACCATAACAATATGAAAAGTAGTGGAATCCCGCGTCTCAGCGTCTCTTCATCTTGTGACAAATTGTGTATATATATTTTTCCTTATTTTCTTTACTAAGTCTGAAAACAAATTCTCAACAGATCTGAGTGAACGAATCATCTTACTACAACTCAATTGAAAATCACATCAAAGCTTGACAGGTTTGTTATCTCTTCAAGATGGGAAGACAATTTCAGTCGCATTGAGCAAGCTGTGCTTCCTAAGACTTTCTCTGATCACTTCCCGATTGTCCTTACGACTCAAAATGATGGCTGGGGTCCTGTTCCATATTCGAAAAGATTTGGTTGGAGGATGATTCTGTTCCGGGGCTTATGAAGGAATGGTGGTTATCCTTTAGTTTTGATGGGTCTCCTTGTTTTGTTCTTGCTAAGAATATGCAGGCTCTGAAAGAGAAACTCAAAGCATGGAACCGGGATGTCTTTGGCAGGATTGATAATTTGGTTCAGGTGAATTTAGTTACAAATCAAACCTTGGATGCCAAGATGGTTATGGATCCGGATAATGTTCAACTAGTGAATGATAAAACTGATGCTAATGCTGAATTCAAAAGACTTGCAAAAATGCATAGTGATTTTTGGAAGCAACGTGCTAACATCAATTGGGTTGAAGATTTTGAAAACAACACCCATTTTTTTCATAAGTATGCTTCGGCGAAACAAAGGGGTAAGAGTTTTTCACAATTAAAAGTTAATGGAACCTTAACTAGTGACAAAACCATCATTAAAAAGGAGATAGTTTCGTAGTATCAAGGGTTATTTCAAGAAAAGTTTTTCTCAAGACCCAGCTTGACGGTCTTGCTTTTCCTTCTATCTCTACCGAAGAGGCTCAGTCTCTTGAAGTCGTATTTTCTGAAGAGGAAGTTCACAAAGCCATTTGCGATCTCAGAAAGGATAAAGCCCCCGGACCTGATGGTATGCCAATTTTCGTTATTTCCAAGTCGTGGGAGTTCATGGAAAGTGACATTTTAAAGGTTATGGACCAGCTGTACACTCGCAAGACCATTGATTGTAGACTGAAATCCACCTTTTTTGTTCTGATTCCCAAGGTCCAAGATCTCGAAAACGTCACCGACTTCAGACCCATTAGTCTTATGAGCAGTATTAACAAGATTATGTCTAAAGTTATTGCTACAAGGCTAAAATCTGTCCTTCCCAAGTTAGTCAGTCACCAACAGTCTGCTTATGTAGAGGGCAGACAAATAATGGACAACGCCATCATTGCAAATGAGTGTATTAACTCGGCTCAAATATCCCATGAAGCTGGCATCTTGGGTAAAATAGATTTTCAGAAGGTGTATGACAATGTTGCGTGGTCCTTTCTTGACTATGTGCTTCAAAGAATGGGTTTCGGTATTGTTTGGAGGAAGTGGATCGAAGCTGCCATATCACACATCAACTTTTCAATACTCATTAATGGCTCCTCAAATGGGCATTTTAAGAGTTCAAAGGGGCTGAGGCAGGGGGATCCCCTATCCCATTTTTATTTCTACTTACTGCTGAATCTCTCAATCTTATGTTCGTCAAGGCAGAAATGGTTGGGTGGCTCAACGGTTTTGAAATTATCCCCGGATGCCAGAAAATCACCCATCTACAATTTGCGGATGATACTCCGGTGTTTCTTAAGAATGATCAGCAAAGTATAGTTCACTTACGCAACATTCTCATTTGGTTTGAGATAATCTCAGGGCTCAAGGTGAACTTTCATAAAACTGCACTTATGCCTGTTGGTGAGGTGCTGAACTTGGACTCCTTAGCTGCCTCGATGGGTTGCAGAACTCAGAACTTGCCAACGTCTTATTTGGGCCTTCCTCTTGGTGAACCTTATAGATCAAACATCAAATGGATTAAAATAATTGAAATATTTGAAGCTCGCTTATCTGCTTGGAAGTCCAAATCTCTCTCGAAAGGAGGTAAATTAACTTTGATTATTTCAGAACTCTCATCTCTTCCTATCTATTTCTTTTCGATCTTTGCTGCTCCTATGAATATCATAAAGAATCTGGAAAGAATCATTCACAATTTCCTATGGGATGGAGGACCTGATGACAAGAAATACCACCCTGTTGATTGGGAACATCTGGTGAAGCCGAAATCTCTTGGTGGGTTAGGCATCAAACAATTACATTTTATGAATATAGCCTTACTAATGAAATGGGTATGGAAATTTAGTGATGGTGATGCGGCCCTCTGGAAACAATTGATAGAACAAAAGTACGACCTTGCACTTTTAGGTTGGAATACCAAGTATCCTAAACAAGCCTATGGGTGTAGCATATGGAGAGGTATTCACAACTTTTCTGATCAGTTTCATTCAAATTGCAAACTTATTTTGGGTGATGGAAATAGGATAAGTTTCAGGAATGATACGTGGAAGGTCATGCGCCGCTATCCGAACGATTTCCTACTTCTTTCAATGCGTCAGCGTCAAAAACATCAACTGTAGCTCAAGTCTACAACAATTCATCCCAGAACTGGAATTTGGGTATCACTCGCAGAGTCCACGATAATGTCATCAGGGATATTGCTGCACTCTTGTATCTTTTTGAAGAATCCAATTTGTCCCCCAATAGCAATTGTGATACCAGAGTTCGGAAGAATTCACAACAAGAAGGTGATTTCTCCGTTAAGAAATGTTACACTTGGCTAATTCAGGCCAAAATTTCAGAAGAAGACCGAACTTGTGTGCATCCAAAAAGAATTTGGTCGAAATGCCGGCCTCCTAAGGTTAGTTTTTTTTTCTGTGGGTTTCTTCCAAAGAGAAATTGCTTACTCAAGACGAGTTGCGTGAGAGAAGGTGGAGAATATTGTTGCAGTATGTGGCTCGATAAACACCACATATGTATAGATAGGATAGTCCCATATGGAATAAAAGGAGTACATGTGGCACTTAATAATCTTGGGCATCTCCTTACATAGCACCGAGGCCTTTTAGATCAAAACCCCACACCTGCTGCAACAGGTGGTCAAGTGGGGACAGTATCATTCCTATGTGGTCGGGCCCAGAAGTAAGGTTCAGCGGTCCGTGAAGATCCTAACAACTGGTATCATAGCGTATGGTTGGGGATACTGTCCGAACGGAGAAGTGGTTGTGTATTCACCCGGTTTAGGGCACAAGTGGAGTCAAACTCAAGGTGGAGCACGCAAGGCCCAAAGTAGAGTTGGCGCTCAAGGTGGAGTTAGTGCCACACCTGACCATTTTAGCAGACTGTAATATTTACTTACTCATATCCGATAAGAGTAGTCTGGTCATTTTCACAGTCTTCATAATATTTATTGCACTTATTTCCAATAAGGGGAGTATGGTCATTTTCATTGTCTGTAATATTCACTTTGCTTATTTCTGATAAGGATAGTCTGGTCATTTTGACAGTCTCCATAATATTAGTTGCACTTATTTCCAGTAAGGTTAAAATAATCATTTTCACAGTCTGTAATATTTTCTTTACTTATTTTTGATAAGGGTAGTCTGGTCATTTTCACAGTATCCATAATATTTATTTCATTAATTTCTAGTAAGGGTAGTATAGTCATTTTCACTGTCTGTGTGATATTTATTGCACCTGTTTCCAATAAGGGTAGTTTGGTCATTTTGACAATCTCCATAATATTTGTAGCACTTACTTCCAGTAAGGGTAGAATAGTCATTTTCACAGTCTATAATATTTACTTTACTTATTTTTGATAAGGGTAGTTTGGTCATTTTCACTGTCTTTATGATATTTATTGACTTATTTCTAGTAAGGGTAATATGGTCATTTTCACAATCTGTAATAGTTACTTTACTTATTTCCGATAAGGGTAGTATGGTCATTTTAACTGTTTCCATGATATTTATTGCACTAATTCCTAGTAAGGGTAATATGGTCATTTTTACATTTCTTAGATTCTGGGATAAGGGTAGTTTGGTCTTTTTTAGATTCCTTAGATAGTATATTCATTCTAATAAGGGTACTTTGGTCATTTCACGATCTCTTGAATTCGCTGCACTTGTTCAAATAACGGTGGTCCGGTTATTTTCACAGTCTCCACAATACTTGCTACATTTATTTCGGCAAGGGTAATTTTATCGTTTCATATAGTAATCTGCAAACTGAGTTTGTAAATTCTGACATTTCACAACTTCAGTTAACCGGAATGAGAACCACGGCTCTATCTCGAGTAATTTGGCAAACTGAGTTTGTAAATTCTGATATTTCACAACTTCAGTTCACCGGAATGAGAACCTCAGGTCAATTTCTAATAATCTGGCAAACTGAGTTTGTAAATTCTGATATTTCACAACTTCAGTTCACCGGAATGAGACCCTCAAGTCAATCTCTAGTAATCTGGCAAACTGAGTTTGTAAATTCTGATATTTCACAAATTCAGTTCACCGGAATAAGAACCACGACTCTATCTCGAGTAATCTGGCAAACTGAGTTTGTAAATTCTGATATTTCACAACTTCAGTATACCGGAATGAAAACCACGACTCTATCTCGAGTAATCTGGCAAACTGAGTTTGTAAATTCTGGTATTTGCACAACTTCAGTTCACCGGAATGAGAATCTCGGGTCAATCTCTAGTAATCTGGCAAACTGAATTTGTAAATTCTGATATTTCACAACTTCAGTTCACCGGAATGAGAACCTCGGGTCAATCTCTAGTAATATGGCAAACTGAGTTCGTAAATTCTGATATTTCATGACTTCAGTTCACCGGAATGAGAATCTCGGGTCAGTCTTTAGTAATCTGGCAAATTGAGTTTGTAAATTATGATATTTCACAACTTCAGTTCACCAGAATGAGAACCTCGGGTCAATCTCTAATAATCTGGCAAATTGAGTTTGTAAATTCTGATATTTCACAACTTCAGTTCACCAGAATGAGAACCTCGGGTCTTTCTCTAGTAATCTGGCGAACTGAGTTTGAAAATTCTGATATTTTACAACTTCATTTCATAGGGTTGAACTGGCAACCGGATTGGTTGGGTTGATCCCCAACTTTTAAGACTCTATATATATGATTGGCAGCTTACTTTGGGGTATCAACCTCATTTTGTTTGAGATTATGTGTTATTGAAAGCAGGGAAACAATAAATTTCGCTTCGTGGGAGTCAACCCATCAGATTTGTTCCCTTTTCTCTATCTTTTATTTTTATTTGTTTATTTTTTTTTTGCAATTTATAATTTCCCACCTTGATTTCTACGACTCAATTACATTGAGGACAATGTAATATTCATATGACCAGCTGTATAGCGGGTCTGAAACATTTAGTACTTGTGTCGACTCCTGCGCTCTCATGCCAGTTGTTTGCAAAATGTCTACTTTATACTGACAGTGTTTGCAAAATGTATGTTGGTTTGCTATTAATGGTAGTGGTGTTTTATTTTATTGCGTAGCTGATAAAAGAAAATAAAACGGATACATTGTTGTGGCGATATGTAAGAGGTCCTGTTGATGCGAAAGAGTTTGTTAAGTACCGGGTGAATGGGTTTGTTTTCTCTCCCAAGTATCATGAAGAAATAGTTGTTAGTCAAGACAGTGGTGTTTGCATGACAACAAACACCACATTTAGGAGCAAGAAAGGCGATAAAAATCCCAAAAATGTATTGACCAAGTGGTATGGGGTTGTTAATCAAATATTTGAGTTGGACTATGGTCAATTTACTGAGGTTGTGTTTTACTGTGAATGGGTGAAAGCGGGAAGTGGGAGCAAAATTTGTCTAAAACTCACAGTCTACAGCATGTACATCAGTTCATAAAACTCACAGCAAGTCTGAGACTGAGTTTCTCACTACAAGCTTCATAGCCTAAAATCTCACAGTCTACAACATGTACATCAGTTCATAAAACTGAGTACTGCACTACCTTACAACAGTTTGCAGGCTTAAACTAAGATTGTAGGAAAGTTCAGAAAACTGCAGCACAACTTCACTGCAAAGAGACTGCCCTTATCGGAAATAGCTAAATGGAAAGCTAAATAGAAACTAAGGTCTAACTCTACTAATCTTTTCCGGACTAACTAAATAGAAACCAAGGTATAACATAATAAACTGCACCCCCTAAATGGATATTCGATATCCGGTATCCGTTTCCGAACATCCGGATTCCGTTAGGTTAATATCCGACATAACGGCTATCCGATATCCGATAACCTTAACGTAACGGATATCCGTTTATTAACATAACGGTACCGGTTAAGGGAGTTTCCGTTAGGTTAATATCCGATACCGTTAGTGTATAACTATATTATAAAATTTTCGGAAATTTTCGATACCTAATACCCTTTAGGTTTACTATTTAGTCATTTGATTACGTCTCTCCTAAGTAAATATCGGAAATTATCGAATATTAACGGAAATTATCGGAAATTATTGAATATTAACGGAAATTATTGAAAGTTTTTTGTATCATGAGTAGATAACGGAAATTAACGGAATAATATCCGATATCCGATAGCTTATCCTTAACCTTATCGATATTGAATTTTTGAATTCCGACGGATATTATCGGATACCGGATATCCGACAACCCTTAACCTTAACCTTATCAGTATTGCCAATATCCGACGGATTTTTATCCATTGACAGCCCTACCTATATTATTAAACCATGGGAACCGAATAAATTTATTTTTGACACATTGCAAGAAGCTGACCATCAAATATTTGTGGACCAATTAAATTGGGATCATATGTACTGATAGTACATCTCTATCACACTAAATCGAGCTAAGGTATATGTGGGGAAAACACAAACAAGATATTGTGTCCCTTTATCTCGTTGTTTAGTTAGTCGAGAAAACTATTAGGTTTCCATACATAAGCTTAGAAGAGAGAGAAAATTACTCAAACCTAATCTCTTTCTATTTTTCCTTCGCCTCTCAAGTCTCACCCTCTCACTTTTTATTTTTCCTGATACCTTTTTCTTATCCTTCCCATTTTATTCTCTTTGAAATCATCGAAATCTCTTGAAATCGAACTCAATCTGTCCATATTCATATTCAGTTTGTAAGTCGAACTCAGTTTGTAAGTCGTTAGACCGAATTTGAAGTTCGAATTGACACTGAGCTTCATATTCATCGATTTTGATGATGTATCATGCTAAGTTTGAAGTTAAAACCCTCTTAGAGCTTCGTGGTTCATATATTGTATCACATTATACTGCATTTTAAGTTCAATCGATATCGAGCTTCATATTTAGCGATTTTGATGACGTATCATGCTAAGTTTGAAGTCAAAACCCTCTCGGAGCTTCATGATTCATAGATTGTTTGCCATTATACTGAATTTGAAGTTCGAATCGACATCGAGCTTCATATTATTTTGATGATGTATCATGCTAAGTTTGAAGTCAGAACCCTCTCAGAGCTTTTTGGTTCATAGTTTGTAAGTCATTTTATCCAATTTGATGTTCGAATCGACATTGTGCTTCATATTTATTGATTTCAATGATGTATCCTGCTAAGTTTGTAGTTAAAACCATCCCGGAACTTCTTGGTTCATAGTTTGTATGTCATTATACCACATTTGAAGTTTGAATCAACACTGAACTTCATATTTGTCGACTTTGAGGATGTATCCTGATAATTGTGAAGTCAGAACCCACCCGGAGCTTCTTGGTTTATAATTTGTATGTCGTTATACCATATTTGAAGTTCAAATCGACAATGAGCTTCATATTTATCGATTTCGATGAGGTATCCTACTAAACTGAGTCTACCATTATGAACTAAAAGTACTTCATGATCTGTATAACTATTCAAAATTACTTCATGACCTATGTGACTAGTTGAAATTCAATCCGAAAGCACAAAGAGAAAGCACAAAGAAAACACATTTGTTTGATCCGTATGAATGTCTTAAATCAAATCATTACCGTCCAAAGATTTTCAAGAATCCGTATGACTATCTAATCAACGTCCACATTTATTTATATAAAAAATGAAAATTTTCTCTCACACTTCTCTTCCCTTCCGCTCATCTCTTTCTCTCTAAACGCCTCCACCTTTTCCCTTCCGCGCTGAAAAAACCCTAACTTATAACGCCTCGACCTTCATTTTCGTTCAATTGAACACAGGAAATTGAAGAGACAAATAGTTATTTCATATCATCTCAACTATCTCTTCGTTCGATTGAACACAGCCTCGATTCCTCATCTTCCAGACTTCCACCACCGAAGCTTTACTCTTTCTTTTGTTTTTTCTTCCAATTCCTCACCCTTATAATCGAGATTAGGAACTAGTTCGTGTAGGTGATGCTGATAGAGGAAACAGGCTTCGAGAAGACGTAGAGATGGGGAGTTTAATTTGAAAAGTTAGGGTTTTGAATTTTATTGAAGTTTCAATTTAGTGATAAACAAGAAGAAATTAGAGATTGGGTTTGGTGATTTGAGCATTATAAATCGATATGTTGAGATAAAATTGGAGAAACAAGTGAGATCAGAGGAGGAAATTTAGGGTTCTAAGAATAGATGATGGTGATTGAAAATAAAATTGATAGTTAGGGTTTGAAGTGATGATTCAGAAGTTCAATCGAGGCAAAACAGGAAATCAAAATCAACTCCTTCAATCTAACAGTTTGGATAAAGGTATAATTCTTTTATCCCTAATACATATATGAATTTGGTAAGCTCATTTATGCACAGGAACCCTAGTTACCTAATTTTGAATGGTTTACTTCCTTAATTTTGAATGGTCTTTTGTTTACGGAGAAACCCTAGTTGCCTAATTTTGTTATTAGTAACTCGTAATTCCCTATTGTTGAATGACCTTTTTTAACTTGGTAGTAGCTATTTCTGGTCTAATTGCAGTCGATTTTAAATGGCTTCGTTGGGATTGCAGATTTCAATTGAACTACTGTCTAGGTTTATCTCCGGGTTCTCTATAATTCTTTCTTCTTTATTGAACTTCTAATCTTTGTATCTGAACCATGGCCTCAGTTTCCATTCCAGGTTAGCTTTATTCATCAGTTTATATCAAACTAATGAATTGAATATTAGGTTGTCTTTGATTGATGTCAGATTTGTCAGTGAGTCACTCATGTGTGGACAAATGTGAATTTTTTGCTCTGTGTATTCCAAATATGGACAAAAGGGGGGATGAATGAGGAGACTGATGGAAGATCTAAGAAGACGTGATGTTGATCTAACTTTTCGTTTCCAACTTTTTAATTAGGTTTGTTCTGCTATTTCAAATTAGGGTTTTAGAATTATTATGTTGATATTCGGCTATTTCAAATTAGGGGTTTGATCTGTTGTCTAAAAATTTGGGTTTGTTTCTTATATCACTAGGAGAGAAAAAAGCTTTGCATATGTTTTGAGTTCTGAGCATGTAAGAATGAATTACAGATAACAGTTATAAGTGAAATGCAGTAGTTCTTAGCATGAATATGGCTTTGCTTATGTGATGTTTGTTATTTTGTATAACACTTATGTTTTCTATTGAAATGTCAATGTGCAAACTGATACAGGGCAAGGTGAAGGTTCTGTCAAGGAGACGAACCTCGTGAATGAAACAGTCAGGTTTGCCATGGAGTATACTGATGCAAGTCCTATCGGTAAAAGAGTGTCGTGACAATTTTTTTCTTTAGAAGTATTTATGATATGGGTAGCTGCATAATCTTATAATACCTGGTTGGTGTAAGTTAAACTTCTTGTTTATTTTTCTCATTTGTTGTAGATGAGTATGGGTGAAAACTCCAACAACGCAGCTGGGCTTCTACCAAATCCTGTCGCTGATCCTCAAACTGGAATGCGGGGTAAGCTCCATTTGTACTCAATTTATATATACCTAAAACAGATTAATTTTAGCTACTAATCCTTTACTTTTGCTTTTAAAAGTAGGATTAATAAACTCCATACTACTCATTCATGGGCGTTCCTCGAAGTCAATGTTATTCCACAGTATAATCAACTGGTAAGGAATCCAAACCTGAAGTGATCGTTGGCATCCGAGATTCTGGAAGATATGCAGCTGAATTGCCAGTTCATTCATAGTGTATTGGTATTGCTCTCTCTCTCTCTCTCTTTGTACTGCACCCTTGATCTCACTTTCCCTTTGATCTTATTGCTCCTCAAACCCTAGATTACACAACTCTTACTACTGACAAAAGCCCTTAATATTTGTTCAAATTTGTAAATCCTTTGGTTCTCAATTTAGTACTTGTTTTATGTATTTTTCTTGTTTTGATTTTCTGGTTTTGATAATGTTGTTTGTTTTATGCAGAGTACTGATATGGAAGCGCTTCAAAATTTAACTGCTGAATGTGATTTGGATTCAAAACAGGTTTGGGAATTTTTTTAGTTAGGTTTTTTTTGTGGTGTTTTCTTTAGTCCTGTGAATGAACTGCTGGATGTGTAATTTCCGTTTTCTGATTTTATTGTAGGGGTCTGATTATGGTGAGAAAGAAGTGGTGGAAGGGAATGTGTTAATGTTGGAGTGGTTGGCTGGCTGGTTCTTGTGTGTGTCTGTGTTGGCGGTGGTACTCTTGTACCTGGAGGTTAGCTGCTGGTTGTGTTGTCTTTATGCGCATCTCAACTTCATGTCCAGGTTGAATTTTGTTGGAGGTCCTATGTGTTGGAATACCCGTACATTTTCTGCATCAGCCGGTATGGATGTTACTGATTACTTATTGCAGTCTTGTTTTGTTTATTATGTCTTTGTTAACTATTTATGTGGGCAATTGGTTTTTCAGTTGGCGAGGCCTTCTGTAATGGACAGACAAGCCATGTTAGCGAAACTGATCGGGTGAGTACTAGTTGCTTAGATAATTTTATCAGTAACTTACGCATCAATTTTGTCTTGTTCTTTATTTAATCTAAATTTGTTGCATATTATAGTATATGCAAAGAAAGTTTGGGTTTGTCATAATAATTGCAATGTGAATTTGGTTATTCTGTCCAGGTGGATAGATCTCTTCTAGTGACTGAATTTGGATATGAACATGATGATGCATGGGAAACAAATATATATTTAAATAATTTACTGATATCAGCAGGGTACGTATACATTCTTTTGAGTTATCTCACTAAATTATAACAAAAATTAGAATCAAACCTTAGGCTTTTTCTGAGGGGCCATGCTAGTAGAATCACTTGCGCATTTGAGCAGCCATGTTTTTTCCTAGTATAGGTGGTGTTAAGCCAGCATCACGAAGGCCTGTGGCAGTAGCAAAGCCAATTACAGGATAACTTGTCTTCCCTGGTTTAACATTCCCCCTGAGTACAATATATGGTGTTTTCAGCCGAACCTGAGATTCTTTAACTTCATTTCTTCTTTATGCTGTTTATTGTGTTTTTCTTGCTTCCTTTTCCCTCGGTGTATCCTGTGCAAATTATGACTTAAAACCCGGTATGCTTCTTTTGGGGTCATAATTCGGCCAACTCATGTCTCATGTCAATCTGAATTTCCTTTTGACCCCTGTTACTGCAAATACCCAGCTGCTTATTTTTCTTCTTGTCCGTGTTCCTGTCACCCAGTTCGACAGTTCCTCAAGTGTTACATGGTACACCTGATAAACCTTTACCAACTGCAGCTTCATGGAAGGCCGCAGCTGGTCATATATCATCATTGTCCTCGTTAAGTAACCTGTATAGGACGTGCTGAACTGTAGGTATTCATGTTGAGTCTGTTTACTTACACTATAGGAAGTAGTAGTCATGTGAAGTGGAATTCCCACTACAGTCTATGTTTTGATTTAAAAATAGCTAAGTTGTAGTTTGGAGTTTATGAAGAGAAATCAATAAACAATTTTAGTTTTTTCTTTAACCTGTTTTTATCTTTACTCCTCTCTTGATCAATGAAACTTGGAACTTCTGTCATTGACGTGTTCATTTTTATTGTTGGACAGGTCTTGCGTATTGAATGCCAAACGCCGGAATTACATGAACTGGTAACTTTGTCTAAGCTCATCATATGGTATTATTGAGAAGTTAAGCTTGGTTTTATTTGTTCGCAGCTCACAGTGTTGATGGCTTTAGATTATTTACGGTTAAATTTTTGTACCTGGGTTTCTGTAATGAATACATGGGTCACAGTATAATGTGGATGATTTGTAGATTGAGAATCGGAGTGTATATGAAAAAGAAGAAAGTGCAGGTCTGTGTGTCAGTTTTAATTGTATTACTGGAAGCCCATTTAATTGTATTGCAGGCCTTTAAACTGGAAGCCCAGGTCCACCATAGTGACCCGGGCTATCCATATTTTTTTATTTGTTATTTTAAAAATTGTCACAGTTATTTTTGAAATTGTTACAAAAAGAAACACCTGTCAGCATCACTGTTTTGTTACAACTTAAAGTAACAGTTTTAACGTTACATTAATCGTGACAACAAAGACACGTGTCCTTTAAGTAATTGTGGGTAAACTTAGTAACTCGTATATGTGTTACTATAACCATGACCAAATGTGACACGTGTCCTACGTCCAATCATTGCAAACTAATTATTCACACTTATATTTGTTGTTGTATACGTGACAGTAAGGGACACGTGTCTACATCATAATTGTTGTAATTATTAAGTAACAATTAAAACCGTTGTATTAGTTGTTGCAGTAAGTCACGTGTCGCAACCGTAAAATTAGTTCAGTCGTTACTGTTTAATTTGTAACGTCTACAAGATGTGACTTTAATTAATAATTGTCACAGAAAAAAGCGTGGCAACATATTGCAACAATTATTTATAACAGCGTTTTACCAACGGTCTATAAGTGTTACAAATGAAATCAGTAACAGATATGTCCTGTGACAAAATCCTGGATTTGGTGTAGTGTTAATTTTAATTAAAACTAACTTAATAACTATATTAATCTAATAATATACATCTAATCTAAATGAATTTATTAACCAAAATCAAAATCAAAAGAGCAACCGAAAATTTTTAGTTTTGAAAAAAAATTTATTATCTTCTTCTTCTCTCTTTCCTTGACGTTCCTCGTTCGATTGAAAAACCCACCAATCTTTTTAATTCGTTTTTGGATAGGAAAATTGAGTAGTAATCATCAAAATATGGTTTAAATGGATGTTAAAATGGCATGTTCGGTTAGGAATAGTTTTAAAAAAAAAACTAGTTTTGTAGCCGAACATTCTGAAACCAAGAACACGAAGAACACTTCGGTTATCACGAATTTAATTTTTCATAACCGGAGTCGGAGTTCGGTTGGTTCGCAAAAAATTCTAAAACTAGTTAGTAACCGAACTCTACCCATAATACAAAAAAAAATGTAACCGAACTGTGTTATTTTTCCTACTATGTTGAGTTATGATATAACCGAACTTTACCTACCTTGTTCGGTTGGTTCGCAAAAATTTCTAAAACTATCTAGTAACCGAACTCTACTCATATTCCAAAAAGAATTTTTTTTTCCAATATAACCGAACTGTGTTATTTTGCCTACTATGTTGAGTTTCAATTTAACCGAACTTGTTCCACTATGTTCGGTTTGTTCGCAAAAATTATTGACAAACCGAACTCTTCACTAATTGCATACATGTGGAGTTCGGTTAGTTATGTTTTTGGGTTAAAGTTTGCGAACCAACCGAACATTACTCTGTAAGTCCTATAAACAAAGTTCGGTAACCTGTGTGTATGGAAAAGGTAACCGAACAACTAAAAACCACCATTAAAGAACGAGTTTGGTAACCTGCGTATATGGAAAAGGTAACCGAACTACACTTTCAGATGAGTTCGGTAACCTGTTCTTCACATGAGGTAACCGAACAAGCCCAAAACTACCCTAAAAATATACAGTTTTTTGAAAATTTGGAGCAATTCAACCAGCATTATCTAAGTTTGAAACATACCCGGGTACCCAAATACTCTTCCTCCGGTTGTGGTTGGTAAAATCCTTTGTTTTTCATGTTTTCCTTCTTCATCTTCTCCAACTTTACTCTCTCAATAATGCTGCTTCTTTTAAAAAAAACCATCTGATTTTTTAATCTCATTAATTATCTTTAACTTAATCATTTTAGTAATCACTACACTAACTATTATTAACACTAACTAACACTAACTAATCACTACCAAAAAATTAATCAATAGGATAATTTAGGTATTAATATAAATATCTAGATAAGGGATGACCTAGATTTACTTCTAATGTCTTTACCCAAAATAAAACCATGGTCCCCAAAATAATCATGATCCCCAAAAAACCGTTCTTGTTAAAAGGATAAGCTTGATGTCGTGGGCCTCGTAGGTTGGGCTAAGATTTGTTCCTTTTTCCACTTTGATGAAAGTCATGTTGACGAAGGCAACAATGGTTACAAGTATATTAAAATGGTTGGAAAAAATGAAAACCCTATATATAATTAAGGGTATTCTTTAAAAATACTCAGAGTAAGTCACCTAGTTGTTTAAGTTCATCAGTCTGTTTACTTTTTTGTTTTTTACTTTTAATTCTTTTTGCTCGGCAAAGAAAGGAAATATATCGAATGAATAAAAGAAAATATAACCTACAAGCCAAGATGTTAGAAAAGTCAGATATGAAACCCCACAAAGGGAAAGAAAAAAAAAACAGAGCTAAACGAGCTCAGAAAAAGAAAAAGAAAACTTACAGAACTAACATAAGTGGGGGTTTAGAAAGAAACGTCCCCATCCCACTATTACAACCGAGGTGTTAATGGCCTTAAAACAAGCTAGAAGATTGCCAAAACAATGTAAAACAAAATAATATTTGGCCACTAGGTCAAATGTACAAAATTTGATAACCCCCGTAGACTTGTTATTTCAAGGTCTAGAGCCGGCGCGTAAAATTGAACTGGTCAACTGATTTTGTGTGATATAAGTCAGTAGGGTATGCGATAACTGATAAAACACTAGTAGTGAAATTTAGCAGATAAATGGATGGCCTGCAAAGTTAGAGGTAAAGGTTTGATTTCGAAAACCCAACTACCTTAAGGTTTCATGGCGGCATCAACCTATCAAAAGTTGTCTTAAATTTGAACAGGCCTTGTGCGAGGTATACTTAATGCTGTCTTAATCTATCAACATCAACCATTAATGTCAAACTTATTGATTAATCGCATAATTACCTCGAGATGAAATAATGGCGTGGGTGTTTGGGAAACCACCACTGATAATTTATTGGTGAGTGTTCGGAAAAGTCTCCTCTCTAATCGGGATGATGTGGTTAGCGGGGTACTATCATACTTGAGAAAACCCTAGCAAACCCTGACCGTCGGATCCCCTGCTAAGTCTCGTATCAATCCATGTTGATGAATATATCAAACTCTATAAGACTTGTTTACTTATAATGTTTTTAAAAAGTCTCCTCTCTATGATCTATTTTCACTTACTATATGTACAAGTACAAGCATCCATATTACTTAGCTTTTTATTCGCTATCCAGTTAATGTTGTGCGTTGCTGCACGACGTAATACTTTGAGATGTGATGACAGGCTAGTGCTTTATTGTTTTTCTGTTGCTTAATGTCCAAAGAAAAAAAATAATTAATAAAAACAACAAAAAATGCAAAATTCTACTTCATATATTGTGAACACTATTTTTACCTCGCCAGATTGGGGTATACCTAGATTAATTGGGTATACCTAATGAGACAAAACCCAAGACATTTAGAAGCTTAACCATATATTTTCTAAATGGCTAATATACACTTGTTTAATTAACAGTAAAAATTCTGATTAGGTTAATTAATTGAGTTTAGATTAGAATTTTGAAATAATGAATTCAGTAGATTAAACCTTTTATCTGTCTTATGAGTTCGAATTCGATCAAAATTTTTGGTTTTGAAATGTGAAAGGTCGGCAAGGTCGACGTTTCAATAAGGTGTCGACTAAATTTGGCCTGCATGGTCGACGTTTGAATAAGGTGCCGACCAAGTTTAGCCGGCATGGTCCTCGGTTGAAGAAAACGCTGACAATTTTTAGGCCGGAAGGGTCTTTGAATGAAGAATATGCCGACTATCTTGGGACAACAATCTTACGGTCGGCATGTAAATATTTCCTACAATGTCGGCTATCATATAGTCGGCATGCAAATAATTTCTAACATTGTCGACTATCATATAGTCGGCATGCTAATAATTTCTAACATTGCCGGCTGTTTAAAAGTCATACCCAACAGAAAACAGAGTACGGGAAGATGTAATTCACTTTATTCATGCAATTTTGGTTACTACATTGATTGAAACATAAAATCTAACTCCTTGTCGACGGAAAAACGAATGCACTTAGCATGTGCATCAAGCCTTTGAACCCCTAGGCGATCCTAGTGGAAAAGTTATAGTCTCGTGAGGGTTCTACACCAAAACCTACACTAAAACCTACACTAAAACCATAAATTGAGATCTACCCACAAAACCTACACTAAAACCCTCAATCTTCGTTGGAGGAATCCCAGTCATCTCAGGCCTGCATGAAGTCCGGGGCATACTCTGGGATTTCGGATACTATGAATTGATAGCTTGCATCGAATGTGAATGCTTCCCCCTTTTCCTCTAAGTAGCGCGCTTTCACGGCTTCATGCTACAAAAACAAAACACGAACTTACTTTGTTAGTGGTGTTTAGTAGGAATATCCAACAACATGGATTACGTAACATAAACTACATACATACTTACGGACAAGTTGAAGTGGATAGCGTTGAAAATCCAGGGTTGGAGAGCTAAATAAGCAAGTATCGCATTTTCGATGACTAGGTGCCTATCATGGACTTGTTGAACACTTCTTCCATTAGGATTCCCAAACTCTTGCCTAAATTTGTTGTGTACCCTAGCCCAAAAGGTTACGGCATTCACCCTTTTGGAGGACTGATGTCTAACTCGAGTTTCCGCGGACCACGCTTTGGTGATTGCCAGATCTTCATTTGAATCAAATGATGCCATTGTTGTATGTAGAGATATTAGGAGAGTTAGATGGAGTGTATGATGATATGAGCTTTGGAGAGTATATGCAAATAGGTGTGTGGTGTTCTGTAGAGAGAACTAGTGTATTTATAGGATGGTGCCCAAATTCGGCTGTTATGGTAGTCAATCAATGCAACTGTACTGGAAAAAATTTGAATTTTAGACACACCGGCTGGGTTTTTGTTTCACCAATATGCCGACTAAGTTTAGCCGGCAGGGTCATAATTTTCTTACCCTGCCAACCATATTATGATTTTGGGCATCATGAGTTCATTTTCTTCTATATAACCGTCGGAACGGTATTTGGTCATTAGAGTGTCGGCTTTCTTATAGCCGGCTGGGTCATAATTTTCTTACCGTGCGATCTTATTATGATTTTAGGCATCAGGAGTTCATTTTCTTCTGTATAATCGTCGGAACGGTATTTGGTCATTAATGCCAGCTTTATTATAGCCGGCAGGGTCATAATTTTCTTACCATGCCGACCTTATTATGATTTTGGGCATCAGGAGAAGGTATTTTCTGCAACACAGAGTCGGCAGGGTCGATAACATACTACCTTGCCGGATGTAAAACAGTCGGTTAGGTATTAATTTTCTTACCTTGCCGACCCTGGTAACTACACCATTTCTGATGTAAGGGCCGGCAATGTGACAGTTCACAACCTTGCCGGTCCTGGTTTAGTCGGCAATGTAACTTAACAAAAGCATGCCGGCGGAACTATTGAAACCTTACATAGCTAAACAAACCATTAATTCAACAACTAGAAATCCAATATTTTTTGTCCAAAATACGAAAACATGTCCCATAAACCTTAAAAAAACATTTTCCCAACCATTAACCTTAACAGTTGTGTACCACAACATAAAGAAATAAACTAGGAATGCAATCATTCACCACCACGACCACGGCCCCGTTTAGGAGAACCACCACTACTACTACATTCACCACCACAGGAACGACTCCTCTTTTTGTCAGCATTCATCTTGGCTTGTGCTTCCCTCCTGGCTTTTTCTTCCCTCTTTACTTCAGCATCACCTTGCTTTAACAATTCATAGGCATCCTCGTCATAAACATTGCTAGCATAGTCAATGTGTTTGATTTGCTCTTCAATCGACAAAGGCTCTCCTGTTTTTCTCGCGCAACACATCACCCTCACAAGGCTCTTCAAATGCTCCTTCTATTTTCAATTAAACAACAAAAAATTAATTGAATAATTCGATAATGTAATCTTCAAACAGTAAGAGCAACTCTAAAATACTTACAAAGAACTTAAGACTTGTTGCTGGGTCTTTCGCTGCCATCTTCCTATTACGAGCCAATTGTTCAGCAGTCATTTCCCTAATCACAGTAGGACGAGCCCAACCCAAGTACCACGGAATGTATCTCTCATGAGATTCATGACCTTCGGTCACCTCGTCCAAAAGACTCGTATCGACTTTGAGGCCATGTCTTCTGTTCCAATGATCGTTAACTGGCGTTGGAGCGTAACAGACGTCAATACCTTCTTGGGACGTGCTGCACTCATCCCTTACCACTTTAAAGAACATCTCAGCATCGAAATGGGGTTCTTCTTGGACGTAACCTAATTTCTGCATTACCCGATATGGATCGTACATTGAAAATCCATGGGTGCACAACAAGGGACCGTAATATAATGCAACGTCATCTCTCCTTTGGATTAAACCTTGATTTCTAGCATCTCGATACAGATCAAATATTACCTCTTTTGCAGTCAATTTTTCCAAGGCGATTCACACGTTGATAAGAAGCTGCGGCATATCCTTATCCTGAGCACCCTTAAAACCGTATCTTTGTCCTCTTGGCTTATCAATCACAAGATTCTCATTCACTTTGACGTAGGGGTTGGCTTTCACTAAAGTAGGGAAGTGCTCATATATCCAAACCTATGTAAACACAAAGTTTAGTAAGAATCTTACATTACGAGCATTTTGAAAATATAAATGATTTATACAATAAAATTACCTGGAAGAGACATAGATTTGCATTGACTTGCGCAGCGAGTGCCCTTGAAGCCTTTGTCAACTCATTGTTCAAGTAGGCGACCACCGCAGTACCCCAAGAATATTCATGCATCTGATCCAAGGGATGCAATAGTTGAATATACCTTTCTTAGATGATCATCCTTCATCACAAGCATAGACTCTGTCTGAACCTGATTCCAACCGAACAAATCTTTGGTCAATTTGAAGATCTCCTCCCAAGAAATGTTATTATCGAATCCCTCACTAATTGCTTTTCCCTCAACCTCGAGGCCTAGAATTTGATAAGCATCATCGGGAGTTATCGTCATCTCACTGAATGGGAATAACATTGTATCAGTCTCTCTGTAGAACCTCTCACAGAATGCAGATACGGTAGCTCTATCATACTCAACATTCGAGCTCTCCACCGCAGGCCACAACCCGTAGTTCTTGACAATCGCTTGCACCTCGTCACATTCCTTGTCAAGTGGCCAATTATTAATCACTGAACATGAAGCTTGGCGCCTCAAGATGGCATGCTTGTGATCCTAAAAACCAAAAACACAAAATGAAAAAAGAAATAGAAACACTTGAAGCAAATTTAAGATAAATACACTTAAATAAAAAACACATTTTAGATTACTTACAACAGTATTTTGGAATTCACATGCCCACGTGTCTTTTTATCCAAAAAGAACATCTCCACCATCCTCTGGGTTCCCCTTTAGAGACTCACCTGGTTTCAGTTTAACTTTCAAGTGACGAGGCGGCATGTGGGAATCAGCTGGTTTAGTGATAACCCTCTTCTTCTTTCCGGTTTCAGTTGAAGTTGAAGCTTGGGTTTGTTGATCATTAGCTTGAGTTTGTTCTCCATCTTCTTCTTCCGATTCCTCTTCAACAATTTCATCTTTTATATCCTTATCTTTATCTCCGTTACCATCGCCATCATCATCAGCATTACCTCCTCCAACCGGTAGCATGTCTTCATCAGATCATTATCATCATCATTGTTGCCTCCTCCAGCAGCCGGGGTTCTTTCAACATCATCATCATCATCTCTTCTACCAGATGGACTCCCTTGGTTTTCATCTGGAGTTTCATCTGAATCATTTGGTTCTGTTGGTGGTTGGGAATCATTCGGTACACGGATCCTGAGCGTTCCCGGCATAACGAATGGCCCTCGATGTGTTGCAATCAAGAACTTCTCACCAACACGAGAAGGTTTTGAAGGAGGAGTAACAGCTTTCTTCTTTGCCTTTTGCAACCCGAACAAGAACAATTAAGAAAAAATTCATAAGTCGGCAGGGTCGACATATATAACCAATCCGGCGGAACAATGGTCGGAAGGGTCGATATCTAAACTACATGCTGGCTAAAGTATAGTCGGCAGGGTCTTATTCAGATAACCTGTCGGCTTAAAACAACTATGAACACATGATTTTCAACATCAATAGTCGACAGGGTCTATAATCAAAACAATATCGACTAACATAAAGCCGGAAGGGTGGTATTCAAATACCATTCCGACTTTTAAAATTTAAGGCATCAGGAGATACGAAAAAATTGAAATACATCCCATCTGGCATGGTATTTGAATTATAACACACCGAAAAAAAAAAAAAAAACTACCGCCGACAAGATACTAAGTTGAATAACTTGCCGACCCTATAAAAGAAGTTATAGATGCTAAACAACCGTCAAGATCTTCAACCTAAGAGCTTGTAGACCAACCCTAAACATGAAAAGTTGGCAAGGTCGTGGAACAAACACCTTGCCGGCTAAATAACTGCAAATTCAAAAACACGATTTTTCTGACCTAATTTGACATGCAAACATGAAATTGAAGTACTGGGGTGAGTTTAAGTAGGCCCTTACTTTCTTAATCGCACCATTTCTTCGATTTCAGCGGCTTTGATTTATTCTTCTTCGACGGTTTTTTTCTTCACTTTCCTTTGAACTAAATTTGCAAATCCAGGGTTATATTCATTGGGTTTTCGATTAGCTTCTTTCATACGAGTAGCCTTCCGCCGTGGTGGTTCCATGTTTGAAGATTAATCGGAATTTTCGAATCGACGATTACGAAGGATTAATCGACGAGTTTCGGTGGTGGGGATGGAGGAGAGCCGGTAAGGTGTTTGAGGAGGAGAAGAAGAAGAGTACAAGATGAAATGAAAAAATTAAAACTGATTTAGAGTAATAAGAATTATAAAGGATAAGGGTAGTATTGTAACTTCATCCATCAAGATTCCCCCTTAGCCCTTAAAAAGAGTCCACTTAAAATTGGGTATACCCCAATTAATCTGGGCATACCCAATCAAGCCAGGTACTTTTAGACAAAGTTAACTGATATTTGGTATATCTAAATTCTGTCTAAAAGTAGGCTTTGGTCGAAAACTTGTCTTGCTCTGGAAGCTCTGCGTTTGGTTTTTAGAAACTACCTTGGAGGTTAGATATTAGTTAATTTTGTAGGATAAATTATATGGGTTTACAAATTGTCCCTACTGTGAGCCAAAGATTCAACAACTCTGATATGCGAACCTCCATTTATAAATCCTAGTGGTGTACACGTAATGTTCGTTTCACACAATTATTCAAACCTAAAATATCATACCGAGTATAGTAGTCCTAAAGTTCTTTTTTTTTTTTTTTGAACAAAGGAGAAAAAATATTAAACAAGAGGATAATTTACATCAGAGTTTAAATGAGGAATTAACATGCCAGGTGGGTGAAACCACCATCTCAGATACAACCTTCTAACAACTTTTGCTAAAGCATCAACTGCTTTATTACAACACCTATAAGCATGAGAACAATACCAAACTAGAGTATTATTATTACACATATTTATACAACTCCTCAAAAGAGGTAAACTCGCCCAAGGAGGAGGAGGATGTTGTTGTTGAACAAACCTACAGACATTTAAGTTGTCTGATTCAAAGATAACTTTATGACACCCATGGGACAGAGCTAAATTCATACCTTCAACAAGAGCCCATGCCTCTGCTTGAAATGCACTATGAGTCCCCTTCAAGGCTCCTTTTTATGCCACAAAGCGTCCTGAATGATCTCGAATTAGGATACCAATTCCAGCTAAATAAAATTTAGGATGAAATGAAGCATCTATATTAATCTTTAAAAAATCAGGAGGAGGCTGCCAAGAAAGCTGAAGTCTAAGATTATGTCTAGCAAGACTGACAGTATTATTAGATAATGTAATATAATGGAAATGCAAGTAATTTGTAATGCTATGAATGACTACAGTAATGTTAGGAGCAGCATTGTTAAAAATAACTTGGCATCTATGTTTCCAAATACTGTGTAACATGCAAGCAATGATGTGGATGATCTTAGATGAGTGATAAATGTTGATTTCAGAGTCAAGAGATTGCCAATTTCGAATCCAATCTATAAAATGTTGATGCTGACTTAAGTCCTGATAGAACTGAGGAGAGAAATATCTCCAAATGGCAGTAGCGAAAGGGCATTGATAAAGTAGATGATCCAAACTTTCAAGATGATTGTTGTTGCAGAGAACACAATCAGAAGATGTGAGTATATTCTGATGAACCAACTTAGTCTTGACAGGTAGGTAATTCCGAAAAATCTTCCAAAGGAAAAGTTGTAACTTATAAGGAATCTGCAACTTCCAGAATTTCAGCCAGAATTTTGTTGACAAGGTATTAGTAGCAACAACAACCCTATTTTTACTTTCACAAAGATGATTATAAGTAGATTTAGTTGTGAAAATACCAGCAACAGTGAGAGGCCATACCAAACAATCTTGTTGATCTAACTGAATTGGAATTGTAAGGATCAAATCAACTTGAGAAGAAGTAAATAATTGCCTGAGTAAAGGGACATTCCACTGTGAAGAAGAGGTATCAATAAGTTGAGAAACCCACTGATAATTACTGAGATGTAGATCATACCAGTTTTGAAGAGGAGCATTTAAATATGGAATCCAGTTATGGGTCCAGATGTTGATTGTTGTACCATCACCAACTTACCATTTTGCCTGTCTAAGAACAACATGAAAACCATGAACAATACTCTGCCAAATCCATCTACCTTTATTTTCAGAAGGAGGAGGATTATAACGTAAGTCATGAAAAGGAAAATACTTTCACTTTAATATCTTAGCACATAAAGTATCTTGATTATGCAGAAGATTCCAGGATAACTTCGCCAAAAAAGCCGGGTTGTGGTTCTTAAGATTCTTTAAACCTAGACCTCCAAGCTTCTCAGGAAAACTGACTTTGTCCCAAGAAATAACATGATGAGACTTCTTATTAGTATAATTATGCCACCAATACTGTCTCTGAATCCTATTCATGTGAGCAATAGTTGTGTCTGGTAATTTGAAAATTTGCATCTGATACATACCCATAGTACTAAGAACAAAGTTAAGTTGAGTTGTTCTACCTTCTTGATGAACCAATTTACTTTTCCATCCCTGCAGTCTAGAATTCATGTTATCTAAAATTCCTTGACAATTTTTTTGTCTTGATCTGTCCATAAGAAGAGGTATTCTCAAATACTTTTCACCAAGCCCCATACAATTCATTTGCAAAATATTAATGATATTGTTCTTATGAGAAGGAGGGGTATGCTTACTAAAGAATATTGTTGATTTTTGCATGTTGATGACCTGGCCTGAAGCTTGACCAAAATAAGTAAGAAGATATTGAAGATGTCGCATATGCGTAGAAGATGCTTGCAAAAATAACAAACAATCATCTGCAAAAAACAGATGGTTAATTGCAGGACAATGTTTGTTAATTTGAATACCTCTAAGATGACCAGAATAATTTGTTGTTGCAGAAATCTAAATAAAGCCTCCATAACAAAGAGAAAAACATAAGGGGACAAGGGGTCCCCTTGACGAACACCTCTTGAAGGAGCAAAAGTGGTTCTAGGAGATCCATTAATCAACAAGGAGATATTCGTAGTGGAAATGCACTGCTCTATCATTTTAATCCAATCAGCATGAAAACCAAGACGAGATAAAATGGACAGTAAAAAAGACCACTAATCTGTCGAAAAAGACCACTAATCTGTCGAAAGAACATGTCTAACTTTAAACCTACTAAAGCTTCTTTGTTTTTCTTTGTTTGGTGTGAAGAAGTTCATGTGCAATGATTACATTGTCATAAATGTGTCCGCCAGGAACATAAGCAGTCTGGGTAGGTGAAATGATTTTTGGTAAAATGACCTTCAAACGATTGGATAAAATTTTTGAAATGACTTTGTAACTGACATTACAAAGACTACTGGGCCGGTAATCTGCTGGGGTTTGAGGGTAAGGGATTTTAGGAATTAAAACCTGGTAAGTATGATTCATGGATTTAAGCATATGATGGGTAGTAAAAAAATGTTGAACCATAGCAGTTACCCCTAAACCAACATTGTCCCAACAACGCTGGTAAAAAGCAGCTTGAAACCCATCATTTCCTGGAGAAGCCCATGGTCTCATTCGGAAAACAACCTCTTTAATTTATGCAATATCTGGAATAGCTATAAGACTTAAATTTTCAGCATCTGAAACACAAGGGGAAAAGTTATTCAAAATTTTCATGTTCTGAAGAGGACTAGTAGTAGTAGTGATTGCTGAAAAATGCTTAAGGAATATGTCTTCAATTTCTGGTTTAGTATCATATCAAATATCAAGAGGACCTTTAATTGCCTGAACATTAGATTTCCTCTTATTAATATTAGCCATTGTATGAAAATAACTTGTATTCCTGTTTTCCCTCAGAAATATGTGCACCTGCTTGTTGCATGAAAAATTCTTTTTGAATTGTTAACCATTGTTGAAGAGAAGAATTTAATTACAGAACATCAGGATGGGTAACCGACATATTCTGGTCATGACAAAGTTGAAGTTGTTGATGAAGAGAATGAATTTGAGCTTCAATATTACCAAAAGAGACTTTTTTCCATTTCTGCAGCTCAGTTCTAGTAAATTTAAGTTTGCAAGAGAACTGATAAGAAGGAGACCCTTGAAATGAATGATTCCAAATGTTGTGAATAATGGTTGACCAAGACGGCACTTGAAACCAGCATTTATAAAGTTTAAATGGAGATGATCTACGAGAATCAGGTATTGAGCGCAACAAAATAGGGCTGTGATCAGATGCAAGGGGTGCAGTGTGTTGGAGATAAGTCATATCATAGCTAGTAATCCAAAGAGAGTTCACAAGAGCTCTATCCAACCTAACAGAAGTATAATTATCCCCTGCTCTATGATTCGACCAAGTATAGTTAGAACCATGAAAACCTAGAGCAATAAGGCCTAATTGTTTGACAATATCTCTAATATGCCTAGAATGATAATTGGTAGAAGGATGATTACTATTAGTTTCAGAATCCGCCATTGTGAAATTCAAATCACCTATTAACACCCAAGGAATGTTAATATCATGACTCATGTCTAATAAATATTGTCACTGAACTTGAATTATTGTCACCATACATACAAGTAAGAAGGATATCAGGTTTATGATTATGAGAGGTAATAATGGCATGAATAGTGTGCATAATTTGTAAATCAATACCATTTTTCCATGCAAAGGAAATACCTCCAGAGAGCCCTATAGAAGGATGAAACCAATAATTTGGATATTTAGTATGAGATAAATACAGATGCATCTCGGCAGCCTGAGACTTGGTTTCAGAGATGAAAAAAATATCAGGGTCATACTGAGTCAACAAAAATTTAAAATAATATCTAGTATGAGGGTTATTAAAACCTTGGCAGTTCCACGAGAAAACTTTCATTATATCAAACCAGAAGAAAAGATAAAGCAGAATGTAAAAAAACAAAGATGCAGAACACCAAATAAAAGAAGTTGTAAAAGAAAAAAAACTAAAATAAATATAGAAAAGATGAGAAATATAGACCTGAACCCAAGCAGCAGTGCGAATCTGAGTTTGTAAAGCCTCAGCAGCTATGTCCCAAACATTAATCTCAACATTGGATTCCTGACTTTCAACATGATCTTGAATCATGGTGTCTGACTGAGTCAGATCAACAATAACGGGAGTAGGACACTGTCTAGGTCTTTTCTTTCTACCATTAGTTCTGCCAAAAGCACTAGGAACACTAGAAGAATCAGCTTATGATATAGAAGAAGAAGACGAAGCAGCATCATTATCGGTGGCAGTAAAATAAGAGATGTGCATACCATCAAGGGGTCTAGATTGTATCTGAGTAGGTTGTCGGAGCCTACAACGATGAGCAGAACCATGTTGAAGGAACAACTGAGCTTCCTTTTGAGGATATCTAACTTGAGGAAGAATAGGTTCAAAAAATCCAAAATTTCTAACGGTTTCTTCCATTTGTAACCTACGAGCTTTCAACTCTCCATCATCAGCATCTGATGATTAACAACTCTGCATTCCTGACATAAACGATAAGGTTGCTTTTCATAAAAATAACCCACCAATTTAGTAATACCAGCAACGGTCGCAACATAAATGCCAGAGATTAATGGAGTTCTAAAATCGATCAAAACCAAAGCTCCGCATTTATTAGAAATAGGAGGATTTATACATTCAGGTTCCACCAATCTAGTTTCACCCACAATGTTACCGAGAATTCTAAGAATCTCGGGGTAAGAAAACTCAGGTAACATATTCTTAAACTCAATCCAGGAAAGGGAAACAGTAAAATCCAAATCATGATAGTCTAAAGTTAGATTCTAATCTTTAAGTACAATTAAATGACCATCTAGATTCCAAGATCCTCCAAATAGTATAGAATCTTTGTCAGAGGAGTTATGAAATTTGATATTAAAAATATTAGGGTCAAGGGATCTAACTTGCACATATCATTGATCATTTCTTCTAAGATGAGGCCAAATAGCTCTTGCAGCTCTCTCAGCATCCTGCCATATCATTATTACACGGTGCATACAACTTTCCAGCTAAAGCGAATCTCCAATCCCGATGCACCACTGCAAAGAAACAAAGACAACTTGATAGATGCCAACTGTTGAGAAGCCAACTCAAATCCATCCAATTGATGTAATGGGACATAGCTGAAACACTGTTGTTTGGGCAAAGAAGGATTACTGAAGATAATCTGCCATTAAAGAGAGACAAACATAATCATTAAAGGGAAAAAAACAGTAAAGAAATGAAAAAACGACAAATTGAAAAATTAGGGCAAAAAAAGAGGGGAAACCAGGCAAATTGAAAGCATAATAAATTCGATCAGTGAAGGATTCAGACAGAAAACAACTAGAAAGAAAAGATTGAAGAGGATAAAACCAGATTAAATAAAAAACGAAGAGTGAAAAATCACTTGACTAAGGTTGACTTTTTGCATGACTAATCGCTTGACCTTATCGCCTCTTATCATTGAGTCACTGTTATACCTAGTCCTAAAGCTTTTTCAACATATCATTGTGAAGAAAAACTTGGTTACACGAAGGAAAACTATTTTTTGACGGGAGCAAGGGGGGATACACTGAAGCAGGTGGTTATTAAGACCTGGGAGTGATGGCAGAAAAATTGGGTCGTCTGGTCCAAAACAAAGAGAGAAAAATAAAATTCAGGAGTAAACAGTCTCCCAATCTGAAATAAGTCATGGCTCACCAAAAGAATGGAGAATGCACAAGAGTCTACCAAGGATAGACTAAAACAAGGAGAGGAAAATAAAAGTCAGGAGTAAACAGTCTCCCAATCTGAAATAAGTCATGGCTCACCAAAAGGCTACATTTTTTGGTCAGCCAAACCGTCACAGCTTTTAGAAATTGCAACGCTTATACTAGTCCCAAATGACAGTGACGAAAAAGCTGTGGTTGATTGCTTTAGCAACAGAAATATCAGTTTCAATTTTGATATCTTTTAATCATATTATTATCTTCCTTTATCAGTTATCTTTATTTTCTTATTTCTCCTCTTTAATATGGACCATTCGCATCTTTTTTGTCTATTTGCATCTCCAATAATCTACATATTTTGTTCTTTTTTTATCATGTTGAATTATTTGGCATCAGAACCACGAATTTTTGATGCTCATCCAAATTCGATGCTTGTTATCGCTTCTGTGAAATCAAAACTCTAAAAAAAAACACAAAATTGGTCAATTAACCCAATAACGACAGTTCCTGGGTGAAAAAGACATGTAAAATTTGGTACGGTTTAAATGGACGAGAATGTAAAAATAGCCAGGATGTAAACAGTTTCATCCTACCGATATTCGAATATTTTTTTTTTATTTTTAATTTACATCAGGATGCATCAAGTTTCACCCTCGCTATTTTGTAAGTTTAAGCCAGGATGAATCCAGATTCATTCTTGCTATTTTTTTGGTGTCTATATCACCCATACTAATTTTTACTCGTCCATTAGAACCGTGTTTTAAAAATATTTGGACCATTGACCCAATTTCCGAAAAAAAATTATCTTTTCTTTCTTCTTCAAAAAGTTTTCATTCCTCGATACCATTGGAGAAAAGATTAACGTGGAATTATTTCATTCCAAACTCGAGAACATCAGTAAGAGAATTGACGATCTTAAGCATGATATGAAAGTAATTCTAAAACATTGTCATATTGAATATGAGAAACTACATGACGATAAAGGGGAGTTTTTGTCAACTAAAAAGGATTTGTGGTCAACTAAAAACGGTATCGACATTATTTCCACTAAATCAGTTTGTGAGGAAGTGATGCAAACTATTTGAAAAGGACGAAGAAAGTTCTTTTGATAAGAAGATTTTCATGAATTCGCTATAAGTGATGCCAATCTAAATAAACTCGATTTGGTGATAGTGATAAATTTTCTTTGTCTACGGATAACCAACTTGTTGGTCATTGGAATACAGCAATGGTGCACCCCATGTTAAGACAAAATTTCATTAAGGCTTTTGATGTATCTTGGCCGCTACCTGCTACTGTTTAAAATTATTTGAAACATGGGACTGGAATGTACTGCATGGAAGATGCAAAGAGCTTTGGAGTATTATGCATTACGCTCTCATTTGGATTATCCGGGACGAAAGAAATAACAGAGTGTTCGGAGAAAGACATAAATCTGTCTATGAGCTTATTATCCACACTAAGCAGACTCTTATCTTGTGTGGTTGTGAAAAAAATACTTTTAGATCCATTAACAGCTCTCAAATCTTGCAAGATTGGGAGAATGTAATTCATATGTAACTAGTCTCTACTGAATAGTTTGTTGTATTTGGATGATCTTTTCTCTTTAATATAAACTTTTCATTTCGGGAAAAAAGCAGAAGGATTTCTTATTAACTAAAAAGGATTTGTGGTCAACTAAAAACCGTATTAACGTTATTTCCACGAAATCAGTTGATGTAAGTGATGCAAATTATTTCAAAAGGACGAAGAAATTCTTTTGATAAGAAGGTTTTCAGGAGTTCGCTATATTTTAATGGTGAGTCGATTTTCAAGAAGTAGGAATTACAAATAGGTACTATTATTATGGTCCTAGTTAATGGCAGGTCCCTCCACTAAGAGTCCATTAATCGGTGGTCCTTTTCTAAAGTTTTGGACCTAAATCTTTAATCCAGGGTCCTGTACACGTGCGAGTCCTAAGACGCGTAATTTCGAAATGCCAAAAACACCCTTATTTATAACAATATTCTAGGATGGATCTAATCATTTTCTTTTTCAGTTTGTATCTCGACAAGAGAGCTCTGAAGATTTTCTTCTTCTAGTTTCAATTTCTATCACAAAAACTAGGGTTTTGGACTCAAAATTAAGAAGAGATCGAGATTGAGTTTTTTATTTCAGTGTTTTTTACTGTTGATTTGTATTTTAAGAATTAGGTTTTTAATTAGAAGAATAGAGATGATGGAAATGGGGAAGAAGAAGAGCAAGAGTATGAAGTGATCCATAAGATGCATCATTATCATTTACGATGAGAAGAACAGAAGCAATTGATGGTGAAGAAATAGAAGAAGATGATTCGAAAATGGATCAACGAAGAAGAAGATATAGATTCATCATTTTTGGGTTTTTGTTTGAAACTTTTCAAACTAATCCAAAATTACTGAAGACCAAATCGATTATAAGGTATGTTTTTTTTTAGTTTCATTTAGTTATATTTGAGGTATCTGATCAATAACGACATTTTGCAATTTTAGTTTTACAGAAAAAGAATCATGGATCGCGGTGGTTCTACTAGATTTTACAAGCATTTCATGACTAAACAAGATATATGAACATCTCTAGAACCCGTAAGTTCTACATATTTTGTTCGGTTTTATAGTTAATTTGTTTGTTTTGAATCTTATTTATATTCATGTTATCATACTTTCACTTTATTTAGCTTTCGAATGATTGTCCTTTTTGTTCTTGTTTCATTCTTTTATTAAAATCATGCTTTTGTTATTTTGAGGTTTTGTTTGATCTGGCAGTACATATATGTTGTACTCAAGATAATATACTCATTTTGTATCTACGAAAATTTGTAATATCCATCTCTTGTGTAGAAGATAACTTCAGGTTGATTTCAACTATTTTGGGGTATTGATCCAGTAGTACATAATTGATGTATTGTTAAATAATGAACTAGTATCATACTGAATTCAATGTTATTCTACTCATTTCTTTGTGCTAATAGATAAAGGAAGTCGATGATATTCATTGATGTGTCATACACAATGTGTCTCATCTGTGAATATGTTGACCTCATTTTATACATCGTGGAGGAGGCGACAACTCAAAAGTATGTTTATCAAAAGTTTATATTATCAGTAGCATATTGCAAGGGGATCTTATTATCATCTTAAGGAGACTAATGGAGTGGAAATATGTTAATGATTTTTCAGCTTCACCTATGTATGGTTAGTGGCAATCATTTTCATTAGTATGTATATTTTTTTCTACACTGCGCTTTTAGATTGGGTTGCGAATTTGGGTTTTAGACAAGAAGATGGTTACATATAACAATGGTGTTCGTTCATGCTAACATCAATGTTAAGAATAACATATACTTACATTTTGCATTTAATGAAAGTTGATGATTCTCGGATAAGTATTGTAAATGGTTTTTGCAGCTTCATTTGGTATAATTTGGCAGTGCCTATATGCTGCACTGCTGAAAATTCACAGTGTATATACGCTACACTGACGAGAAATCAGTGTATAAATGTTGCACTCTGTAAAAATCACAGTATACACTTCATTGAACATCACAATAGCTGTTGTTTTTTGCTCCATCACTATTATTCTGCACTAAGCATAACCAAGTAATCCGCTTGCAGTTTTTATACATTTTCTGATCATCTCAGTTGGTCACTCAAAAGGGGGCTCGAACATGATCTGGTTGCATAAAGTCATTCTTACAAGCAGAGATTGGTACACCTTATCAACACAACTCCGTAAGACTCTTTTCTTAAGTTTCTTTTTTCGCATAGAGGAATACCAAAAAAAACTTTTGAACATTTTATCTCCTTGCTATACCTTTTGCTCTTAGTATACTAGCACCATCGTCTATCCGATGCACAACCATAACTATTTTAGTTTCAATTTTTAAGTATATTCACTTTATAATTACCCAAGTTGGACTAAGTGAAGTATTGTTCATTATGCCAACATTATCAATTTTTATTATGCTTAAAATCCACTGAAAACATGAGTGTAGCCAATATGTACTGACAGTTGTGAAACGAAGACTTGCCTTTCTTAGCATTATACATAGGTTTAGATGGAATTTGTTGTCTTTTGTAACGCAATCCCTGTCATGGTGCTTAAAATCCGCTAAAAATATTAGTATAGCCAATATGTACTGACAATTGTGAAAGGAAGAAGTTATTTTCTTAGCATTATGCATTGGTTATATGATCTGTTTGGTTTGGTAATGGATTTGGTTTATTACGCAGTTTATGTGTCGGTTCGAGAACGAATTATTTTGGATTATACAGTGTGGATTGGGTGTATTCAAGGATGATTTTTGTAGATGTAAAACATGAACTGAGTGTAGGTATACTGTCAATAAATCGGATGTAGAAGTACTATCAAGAAATAGTTATTTGTTGCCTTCAAAAAAAAGGACTGAATAAATTGAGTGTAGATGTACTGTCAAGAAATTGAGTACATCATTTATAGACTGGAAAACATTTTGCAGGATTATTAATCTTCGTTATTTGGTATGGTTTTCTAAATGCCTATACGTCTTAAGAGTTTTCGTTGGTAATGGGAAGTCAAAGGCAGTACTTGTGGGATGGTATTGAACGTTACATAGCATATATCACTAATGTGCAAAATTATGTTTTTATATTATATTGTGGATGCAAAATTTAGAAATAAAGTTGAGTATTTGGATCTTGGTGAGTATATATTTCATGTACTGAGACTTCTCACTTCTCAGTATCATGATAATGATAAATAATTAGTGAATTAATACGTTTTTGACTATCGAAATGGTAACTTGTGCATAGGTAGCCATTGTAGATGGTCGATTAGAATCATCAGAATGTGGTTGTTAAGTAATTTTCTCGGTGTATAATCGCTGCACTTCATAAAAATCAGTGTATAAACGATGTACAATGTTTCAGGGTATAAAGGCTACACTTCAAAAAACGTCAGTCTATAAGCGCGGCACTCCAGCAAAATTCAGTGTATAAACGTTGTACTGTGTTATTTGTTAATGCAATTTTGATAATTTGGTAACCTTACATTCTAAATTTGTATTGTGTTTATTTTTTGTTACTAAATTTGATAATTTTAGTTTCATATTGTTGGTTTTAGGTTTGGTTATGAGATGATATTACAATCGATGAGTGTATCAGGCATGAAAGTTACAGATGGAGTTGGTTTTTAGAGATGACGATTCAAACTACCTTTTGGTAGGATCTTTTTTCCTACTTTTTGAAACCATTAGCGACTCAGAAGACTTCAGCATCGATCCAATGTTGAGGAATTTTAGGTACTCAACTAGCAGTGCGACAGATATGTACTCAAATTTGTAAGCAGTCAGCGGATGTGTACTCAATATTGCACCTGAAATCCAGTGTTGAAGTCTCGACAGACCCTTTTGTTTTCTTATGAAATATCCTTTTGGTTGCTTACACAGTCTTGAACTTGGCAAATTGGTCAAATTCTTGAATTTCCATTTTTTTTCTTCTTTTGAAACATGTCATTTTTTATTTATCCTAAACACTTTGAATCAGTAAGGAAAAGGGAAAAGTCAGAGGAATTCCCTCGATGTTCCAAGCCGTCAAGTAGAAATACCAATATGTTCAAGCAGTTGATAATGTCGATTTTAGTTGTTTTTTTTATTCTAGTATAGACCTTATGTACTCGACAAGTTTATAATAAATTTATTAATTATATTCAGTTGATAATGTATTAAAAGTTGATAATGTCAAATTCGATCTAGTTTTTATTAACATTAATCTTTGTTTTTTTTTTCCTGATCAATTGATAATGTCAAGATCGATTTTTTTATAGTATAAGAAATATGTACTGACATTTGGTCATGTGAAATTTGATAGTATTTTTTCAGTACAACCGATATGTACTTCCAGCACAACATATATGTCTGTAAGAACTGTAGTTTTTGTTTATGTTAGACCTAACATGCTAATAGAACCAAAATCCATAGACTTGTTATTGAAGCAATTATTTTTTCAGTACATCACATATGTACTGTTGGATCGTACTGTAAAATTCAACTGCAATGTCAATTAAGTGATGAATTTATGAACATAACAAGATCGAACCAGTTGTTTTTAGTACAACATAAATACCGCTAGATCATACTGTAAAAATCAAATTGCATGACAAAATAAGCGACAAATCTATTAATATAACAAAATCCAATCCGTTTTTTTGGTACAACATATATGTACTGCTGGATCATATCCACGAACACCATATTTGCTGCTAGTGGTTCTTCAGAATGGTCTTCTTCTACTGATTTAGTAATTCGTTCTTCTTTTCCTAGATTTTTTTTTTTTGCTTTTTCTTCTTTAGATCTATGATTGGTTTTCTTAATTGGTTTACATCTTGAATTCGAATATATAGGATTTCTATTTTTTTTAGTATTCAGTAGGTTTTGAAACCCAATTCTATATTCAATGAAAAATTATGATGGATCTACAAGAGAATATGTAACAATGACAGATCTAAAGATGTTTGCAGTACTCGTTCACTTTCTGCTACATATTCGTTACGTTCAATCCTTCATCGCCGATCTACAACACCGAGAGGAGAGAGATAGTGGAGATTGTAATGCCGCACGTATGAAGCCAGGGATAATTAAGTAAATGATCACGTATTAAACAAATTTGGACCCTAGATTAACATATATTTCTGGTTGGACCCTACTATAACTATTTATTTGGGCTTAAGATCGAATAACAAATTTTCTTTTCAAGAATTCGCTCGAAGTGATGCCATTCTAAATAAACTCGATTTGGTAGTTTCTTTTTTTTTTTACGCAAAAGGGCTCTATTAATTAAAAATATCATATTACCACAAAGAAGTGGTAAAACTGATAGAAAACAAAGAAGCTACCAAGTAGCATTACAAGACAGGAAAAGCCTGTCAAAACCAAGAGGAAAGCAACAAAGAAACTAAAATTGCAGGACTAATGGCTTTCTAATAACAAAACATTCCAATTATGAAGCACTGTATTGAGATTAAACCCAGCAAAAGTATTGGTGCTAATAGACCAATTATAAAGCAAAATTTTTACTTCTTGAAGGATCTGATCAGAATTCTTGAATTTGCCCCTAAAAATCCTGTTATTGCGCTCATTCCATACAGTCCACCAAATGGCAGAAGGAGTCAAACCCCATAACCTTTGTTTCAAAGAATTACCTTTCTTACTGCTCCATTCTCATATATTAGCTTTGACATCTTCTCTGAAAACCCACACTAAATTGAAGCTGTTGAAAAAGAAATGCCACAACTTCATAGTCTCTTCACAATGCAGAAACAAATGTGTATTAGATTCAGCAGCTTTCCTACATAAGATACAACCGTTGATGACAATCCTATTCCTCAAAGTATCCAAAGTTGGAGCAGAATTATAACACAGGCACCAAGTGAAAAAAGACACTTTCTGAGGAATTCTTGGATTCCAAATATTCATATGAGGGAACCTGATAAAACCTTCTTTTTCAATAGCATTATAACAAGATTTGATAGAGAAAGTGTTACCATGCCTCCAAGTAAGAGAGTCTTCACCAGAATTAGTTAATACAGGATTGCTGATGAGTTGAAGTAGCTCTGTTACCAAAATCACTTTATTATCATTTAGAGTCCTTGAAAAATTGAAATTCCAGGCTGGGATAGCATCAGTAAAACTAACCATGTCTCTTATTGAAGCATTCTTATTCCTAGAAAGCTTGAAGAGAGCAGGAAACAAATCAGCTAAATTGAGATCCCCTATCCAGATATCCTTCCAAAAATATAGATTGTTTCCATTTTGTACCTGAACAATAATGTTCTGCTGAATTATATTTTTGGATTTTAGAATTCCAGTCCAAAGGCTCTTCCCAATTGGCTTGTTAGAATCACTAGGAGTGAGAGCATCAAAATTTCCACCAAATTTCTGGTGAATAATAGATCTCCATAAAGCCCTTTTTTCCTTGCCATATCTCCAGCACCATTTGGCATGGAGATCTCTATTCATTAATCTAAGCTTCTTAACACCAACTCCACCTCTTTCTTTTGAAACACTAATTCTTCTCCAACCTACCCAGCTTCTCTTTTTACAAGTATTAGTAGAACCCCATAAGAATTTCCTCATGATACTAACCATTTGCTTTTCTACTGAGGCAGGTAATTGAAAAAGAGAAAGGTAATAAATTGGCAGGATAGAGAGAACACTTTTGATCAGCATTAATCTACCACCTTTAGTTAAGTATCTCCTTTGCCAAGTGCTTAGTTTTTGTTGAAATCTCTGAAGAATAACTTCCCAGACAGTAATAGATTTAGACTTACTGCCAAGTGGAATTCCTAAGTAGTTCAAAGGAAATTGGACTCTTGAACAATCAAACAAAGAAGCATCAGAGTCTGCATACTGAGAATCCCCAACAGCAACCAAAGCACTTTTTTTGTAATTTACTTTCAATCCTGAAACCATTTCAAAAGCAATGAGAATATTTCTTAAATTGGAGATCTGTTCTTCACTATCATCTAGAAAAACAATCAAGTCATCTGTAAACTGGAGATGATTGATTTCAGTGCCATTTGGAGATGGTTTGAAACCCTGAATAAGCTTGAGATCCGCAGCTTTCTTTATCATTAAAGATAGAACCTCCACCAACAGAATGAATAGATAAGGTGAGATAAGATCCCCTTGTCTCACCCCTTTGCTACTTCTAAACATCTCAGAGCAAGAACCATTTAGAGAAATAACAAACCTGGCATTTGAGATGCACTAATTAATTCATTTCTTCCACAAAGTTCCAAATCCAAACCTTGCCATTGTGTAATCAAGACAATTCCAGTTTACATTATCAAAAGCTTTTTGAAAATCTACTTTAATAATTAATCATGGAGTTTGCAATCTTTATCTAGAATCAATTAGCTCAGAGGCAATAAGAATGCCATCAATAATTTTCCTGTCATCTATAAAAGCACCTTAAAAATTAGAAGTAATGGAAGACATAACTCCTTTCATTCTTTCAGATAGAACCTTTGAAATAATTTTATAAATACCTCCAATTAGACTTATTGGCCTGTAGTTGCTCATAGAAACAACACCATCACATTTGGGAAGAAGAATGATGTTAGAACAATTCGATCTCCAATCAAGAGTACCTGTGGTTTGAAATTCATGAAAAACATTCAAAAGTTCAGGTTTAATGATTTCCCAAGTAGCTTTGAAGAACTTCATAGTGTACCCATCAGGTCCAGGTGACTTGTTTGCACCAAAACCATTTATCACCTTTCTTATTTCTTCTTCTTCAAAAGGCTTTTCCAAAGTAAAGCTTTATTGCACACTCAAAGAGGGAAGAACAAGGTCATCAAATTTAGGCCTAATACTGTCATCCTCCTTGAAAAGATCCATATAAATTTTTTTAGCTTCTACATTTATAGTATCCCTGTCATGGCACATAGAGTCATTAGTGATAAGAGAGCTGATGCCATTAGACCTATATCTGTAAGAGGCATTTTTGTGGAAAAACTTTGAATTTCTTTCTCCATCTACCAACCATTGTCCTTTTGATCTAGCATGCCATTTTCTAGCTAAGTTTAAAGAAGCAGTTTTATGCTTAGCTCTGAATTCTTATCTTTCAATAAATTCCTCATTAGACATTAAATGAATCTCTTCAAGACTATCCATAACATCAATCAAATTTTCAAGTCTGTCTACTTCAGCCTGCAAAGAACCAAAGTTTTCTCTTCCCCAATTATTGATAAAGAATTTGAGGCCTTGAAGTTTTTTTGCTAGGATATAACTGGGTTTACCAGTAAACACCAATTTATTCCACCAAATTTGCATAGAACTCAAAAACTCAGGGTGAGTAAGGAAATAATTTTCAAACCTGAATGGAGATTTAAAATGAACACCACCATTACAGGATAAGAGAATTGGCGCATGATTAGAAGTTGGACTTTTCAATCTTGTCTGAGTTAATGCTGGACATTTGTCTTCCAAGTCAACTGACACTAAAAATCTGTCTAACCTTGAAAGAAGAGGAGGATTTTGAGAATTTGTCCAAGTGAATCTCCCACCTGTCATAGGAAGATCAAGCAAATTCTGAGAATTAATGAATTTTCTGAAATTTCTTTTATTTAAAATTCTCCCTCCACTTCTGTTTCTTTCAGCTTGAGATAAAATTGCATTCCAATCTCCACCAAGACACCATGGGTCATGCATAATAGTTCTAATGTCTGCAATTTCCTGCCAGAGTTAACCGTAATCTGCCGGATCAGAAGCCCCATAAATGGTAGTTACGGATAGTAATAAATTTTCTTTGTCTACGAATAACCAAGTTGTTGGTCATTGGAATACCTATTATTGCAAACTAGACAGAAGTTGTTGAATCAACCTATAGAGATCCTTTTACGTCATCTCAAGAAGACATAATTATAAAATATTATACCGTCAGAATTTGTAATCGAATTTTCTCAAACGGTGCGAGAGAATAATGTTGCATAAGATTTTAGTGGGTTTGAAGGAATTACCTATAGATCCTATTATAGTGTTCTTAGTTAGTGGCAGGTCCACCCACTAAAGCCCAGTAACCGGAGGTCCATAATTAAAAGAAAAGAGAAAAATGGACCCAATTTTTTAAGCCCAGGTCCTGCACACGTGTGTAACCTATTACGTGCATTTTAAGAATTCCCAAAATAGCCTTCACTATATATAACAGAAATAAAAGCAGCTTTCCTCAATTTTCTTTTTCTTCTCAGATGCGTTTTCTCTCTCTCTCTCTCTCCCTCTCCTCTTCTCTGCTGCTGTCGCTTATGAAGATGTTTAGTGGTTTTACAGGTATGTTATTTAATTTTTCTCCAGTTCTTCTTTGTTTTTGTTTTGTTTCTCAACTAAATCATGAAAATTCGATCGATTTCATGATGTTTTCACTTTCTTTTTGCGGTTTTGGTAGTTCGATCTCATGATGCGTCTCTTGTTTTTCACGTGCTGCTGATTTTTAGACTATGAATCAACAGTACGTATTTGGTATACTGAAATATACTGCTCTAATCTTGTTGTTTTTTATAGTTTTGGAGATTTTTCTTGTTTGATCCAGAAGTACATATATGGAATACTCAAATAAAAGTGTTTTTATTCTATTTTTTCATAGATTCGTTACTTGTTTTTCACATGCAGCTAAATTTTAGATTATGAATCAGCAGTGCATATATGATGTACTGAAAAATTATGCTTTAATTTTGATATTTTTGTATTTTTGGATATTTTTCTTCTTCGATCTAGAAGTATATATATGGAATACTGGAAAAAAAAAGTGTTTCGATTCTGTTTTTTATGGATTCATTACTTGGTTTTCACATGCAGCTGATTTTAGTTTCATTTTGGTTGTTTTTTATATGCTTTTGAGTTGCTTTTGTGTATCAATCATCGGTACGTATATGATATACTGGTGGATTTTGATGAAACAAGTTCATATCTAAATAAAAAATCATGTTTTATTTTTATTTCATTAGTAGATCTGATATTTTTATGGTTTTTGGTTTGTTTTTTAGTTTTCTTTTGTGTATTAACCATCAGTACATATATGACGTACTGTTTATTTTTGTGTTTACTATGAATTTATAGATTTTTTCTTATTTTTTTGGTTTGATCCAGGAGTACATATATGGAATACTGAAATATGTGCTTTGGTTCGGTTAGATTTTACGGATTCATCACTTCTTCTTGACATTCAGTTAAGTTTTTCTCTACCTGATCAGGTGCGTATTAACTTTGATTCTTCGTTTTTATTTACTTCTTTACAAAAATGAGTTCGATAGACTTACAAAATGAGTCTTTACAGGGATACCAGGTAACCCTAGATTTGTTAATTTTCAAAGCACCAAATTTGAAATTTTGAAGTTTCGTTCAAAACCCTAATTTTGATTTCCTTGGATGAGCAAATTAGTTCTGAGCTACTAGAGGCATTATATGAGAAATTTCGGTCTGAATGTGCAAAGTTCTCGCAATATCAAGTCAGTTAAGGAATGCGGGACAATTTTCAGGTCTTAGCATTACTTTGTTCTCATTTACTTGATTTCCTCTTGGAATCCACTTTGAATAACGATATTTTACCTTGATTTGTTCTTATGTGTATTTTATTTTGCAGTTTGATTTTCTTGCTTCTAGCTAATTTAGGATATCTATCCCGATGCAATAGGATTTCTCGGAATGTACTGCCTTTCTATTGGAGCTTAACAATAATTTTTTTGTTTGACTAGATATTTCCCGGCATATGTTTAAGAATTACACATCATATACCAACTTGAACGAGTTCCCCAAGTTGCATTATGCTAGGTCATGTTTGAGGTGATTCTCACTAAGGAAAATGTGGTTTGGGTTCTGATTTAGATGCGATTATTTTCGACTTAGCAGACCATCATTCTCAGATGTGAATGATGAATACAAATACAAAGGGTAATATCCGCCATCAGACGACATTCCATGTACAAAAAACTTTGCTCGCATTTAGAAAAATTTGTAATATTGTAGGTTTAGAAATCATATTCTATTGTGTTCATAATTATAGGCATAAATTTGGTGCATATCAAAGCACTTAAATGAATCTTAATTAGAGATTGCATAGGACAGACACAGAAATGACATGTGTTATTGCGAGATAAATTAATCATCTTTTAGATGCCTATATGATAATGATGTTTTACTTGCATTTGATAGTCTGTGTTGCAGCAGAATTGAAATGACAATGGTGTTGATGTAGCTGTTGCAGTTGTGGTTTAAGCTAAGAATATTGTGATGCAGCAAGATAGAAGATTACTGAGAAGATGGAGCTGAAGGCAGTGGTGAATGGTTGACTGCAGAGGTGCTGGTGCTGCAATAAAGTAAAGTGAATTGAGGAGTACTCAGATTCCTAAGTAGTGTAGCAGATGTGTACTCATATTTGTAAGCAGTGTGGCAGATATGTACTCAAATTTGTAAACAGTGTAGCAGATATGTACTCAAATTTGTAAACAGTGTATCAGTTATGTACTCAAATCTATGGTAGTATGTTATTTCACACGTACTTAAACAATGGAGTATATTAGTCATTTCCATGTTTTCAAATAATTTTGGACCTTAGAATAAGAGTAAAATCTAGTTGGACCCTGCTATAAATAACCTTATGGACTTAGGACCAAACAAGAAATTAAATAGCCATACCGTCGATGTTGTTTGCGTATATGCTTGGATGAACCACCATATTTTTTAATGACGGTAAAATCCTTTTTCATTCATGGGATTGATGTTACTGAATCTCCCATAATCTCCTGATGGATTATATTTGAGAAGACACTTGTTGAGACTATTTTTTTCGTTATTTACGTGGAGAAATTCTCTTCCGCAATCAATAAAAAGTTTGTATTATGCGGACAAAAAAGACCATGTTGCTTATGTGAAGGTGGATATTATTGAAGGAGCTGACATGAAATATTTTAACTCTTGAAATTAGTGACAAAGATTACTTGCGTATGACACCCCTGGGGAGTGCTCTATAAATATCACCATATATAAAAACATGTAGAGACATAACATGTGGTTTCATCTTGTAAACATTAAAATGCGAAGTTTTCATCTTGCAGTATGCAACTGTTCTCGACATGTACTCTGGTGAGGGATACGATCAATTGCAAGGTCTTTCGATATCATGTGATTGTTGGCATAAAACTCTGAAATAACGTGGAGACCTATGTTGGCATAAAACTCTGAAATAACGTGGAGACCTATGGAGTTACTTACATACCTATATTGCAATAATAGTTTACACGGAGTAGCTTTTGTTTGCTGAAAAAAACTTCAACATATCTGAAAACAGGAAATGTGTCCACAATTTACACTTTCAAAATATGAGAATATGGAGTTGTTTTCTTGCAACACAGAAATGGCCTAGATTTAGGAACCAATGTCGCCATCAAGAGCCTATAAGAGGGTTTTTTTCATTTGCTTGTTTAAAGGATCGCAGAATTCACAACTGCAAGTAGCTGTGATAAGTGGGGTAGAGAGATCATAAAGCATTTATAAAAAATGTAAATGAGAGGTAGCTTTATTCTTTTGTGGTCTTAAAGTTGTAAGTGAGACTTTAATTAAAAGGCTCAAGAGACCTGTATCCGATCATGCATCAACTTTGCTCAACTGCAATGCAGTTTATTCTGTTAAGCCTCATTTTAGGTTTGAAAATTACTATCATAATCATCCTTAGTTTCTAAAGCATATGGAGATTTGTTGGGCAAACTTAACATTCTCTGGAAGACCTAGTTATGTGTTTGCAAAAAACTACAGGGCTTAAAGTTCTTCATTAAGAGATGGGGAATAGACACTTTTGGGTCATTACAGAGAGAAGTGGACAAGCTTGAAAAAGTTATTGATACGTATGATGGTGTTGAAGAGTTAAATACCTTTTCTGTCGATGATATATTTCAGAGAGAGAAGTAACTAAAATAAAACACAAAGCAGCATCTTTAAATCTTTCAAGGAAGTGGTTTTATAGGGCTAATGGGCAATAGCTTGCAGATGGGGAGACGAATTCAAGATTCTTTCACAAAAATTCATCTTATAAACATAAGGTGAATGCAATTAACTGTCTCATGATAGATGGTGTCATGTGCCATGATAAAAATTTAATCAATGTGGAGGCAAAGAAATTTATATGAATCTGTTTAGTGAGAAAGTTCAGCTCAGACCTAAGTTTGATGAGTTGGTGATGCCTTCCATTAGTGTGCAACAAAGAATAATTATGTTGGAAAAGTATTTCGAGGAAGAGGAAGTAAAGAGAGTAATCCGGATTTTTGGTTCAAGCAAATCTCCTGGACCAGATGGTTTTATCATAAAGTTCTTTAAAGCTGTATGGGAAATTATAAAGTCTGAGCTAATGGTTGTTATCAATGAATTTCAACATACATGAAATATTAATTGGAGACTTAATTACACAAACATTATCTTAATTCCTAAATGTGAATGAGCTTTACCATGCATAAATTCAGACTATATATTTTAATCGGTGGCATTTACAAAATCATCACTACATTATTGGCTGATAGGCTAAAACAAGTTCTTCTCTCAATTGTTTCAGAATTTTGAGGAGCTTCGTCGATAGTAGGCAAATAACATTCTCATTTCCTCTGAGTTGATAGATTCTAGAAAAAGAGCCATTATCCCAGGTTTAGTTTTCAAAGTGGACTTGGAAAAAGCATTTGACAACATTAGTTGGAGTTGTTTATACCACATTATGACCAGATTTGGGTTTGGGAATGTGTGGCTATAAATGACACAGCTTCTAGTATATATTCCCTCCGTCCCAAATTAATTGAGCTATTTGTAGTTTGCACAATTCTTAAAGCAAGGATGAAAGGAGGGTATATTTAAGTATTTTTTTACAATTATACCCTTATGGATAATAACTAGTAAACTTAGAAAGGATTTATCTCTTAAACTATACCACAGTTTTCGTAAACTTTAAACCATTGAAAAGCATTTTAAAACACCTACCTAACGAATATAAACATGACTATCAAATTATACAAATCTCTTATAGCAACAATAATCAATTAAAAAGGTAGTTTTAGAGATATCCCCTTGATTAGTTAAATACTTCAATTTTATGGGACACAATTTAAAATCAAATAGTTCAATTAATTTGGGACGGAGGAAGTATTCAAAAATGGAAAGGGCATAAAAAAGGGGATACAATTTCACCTTTCCTCTTTATTATGGTTGTAGAAGTTCTTTCACTGATTATTAAGAGAGCAGCTACCGGCAGCGAATCCTGAGTCTAATAATCACATGTAATTTGTAGATGACTTTTAGTATTTCTGGAAAATGACAGGGAACAAATCAATAGTATCAAATGTATTTTACTAGCTTTTTAAATAGTGTCTAGATAAAGAGTGAACTTTAAAAAGGGTGCAACTGCGGCAGTGGGAAAAGGCACTAATGCTGTTAAATGTGCTTCTTTATGTTGGTTGCCGCCTAGTTACTTTTCCGATGAACTACTTCGGTATTCCTTTTGGAAGCAAGTCTAAAAGATTTTGCTTAAACCTGACTTACTGCAACGCTACGGTTAGCTAGAATATTAGGAAGCTTAGAAATTTCTCTTGATCAGTTTGACACCTTGTTATTAGTGGAAATACCAGCTGAAATAAGATTATGCTTGTTGAGGAGATAAACGCTGTGTGTGTCTATACCAAAGTCCCGAGTTATCCAGCAAAGCATTAATATTATTTTTCTTGATCCCGTTGATGACACGCTTATTGCATCCAGTATCTCTTTAAGATGTGTAAACTGCTTCGGAATTCCTTTCCTAAGGAAGGCAGTTGAATTGGGGTTTGTGAACACACTGATCACGAAGGCATCAGAATGCTCACCACCTATCATCATAATATAGAATAATTTGTGATGATGATATCTTAGTGTTGATTCCTTGGCTCAAAACCTTCGGGTTTATCACAGCCTCATCCAACAACTCCATGCAGGGTGTTTGCGCATGGGATATAGATTAACACATAAAACAAAACATACAAGTAAAGATCCACGGGGTTAGACAGATATAAAGTGCTGAAATGTAAACAAGACCGAGGTTTACGTGGTTCAGCACTAAGGCCTACGTCCACGGGGTTTGTTGTTTCACTATGTTCTTCACGGTTACAAGAGTAGTCGAATGACTTTTGGGTTTACATGTATTTTCCCTTCTAAAGGATTAACTTACACTCGTAATCTTTCTCTCTCCTTTTCTTCCTCTCTTTCTCCGATCCCCCTTCCTCTTGGTGGAGAAGGGGTATTTATAGGGTTAGAGTGTGGGACCCATCTCTGAAGGCCGTTGGAACCTTATCTTCTAGTGTCTTGTGTCCATCACGCAGATGTCTGCGTTTGCCACTTGATCACGCAGAGGCATCCTCGCTCGTCCCACGGATTGATCGACACGTATACTGCTCAGAGTGTTTAATGAGGGTGGTTGAGATGCCTGCTCGTGTCAGACAAGTGTCTTCTGCCCCTGTCACGTCCGTGTCAGCTAACTTTCTCTCCACCGTTGATCTTAGCTTCTTTTGGGATGAGATAAAGTAACTCCTTGGGGTTTATTTGGTGTTCCGTCGTACATCGTATTTTGATGTCTTGGCCTGCCTGCTTTCCACGTATTTTTCTATATTCACGTGTCTGATGGTGAGATATATGTATACACAGGGTTGAAATTGAATTATGTTTCAGAGTAGTACGATATAGTACACTAGTCCAATCAAGTCATATATAAAAATAGGATAAATTATGTGCAGTATTCAATGTAAAGGTAATTGTTTCACCTTATTTTGGGAACTAACAAGAAACCAGAAAAATCACATAATAGTCATTCTTCTTCAATTGAGAACCGAGAACCGAAGCTCGTTTTCCATTAACAACTACCAGGTCGAGCGAAGATAAACCTCTTAACGATCTTATTTCCAGAAATTCGGCTAAAATTTTTACACCGGCTGCCTGCAGACCTAGGCGCAACCCACCCGTTGGTAGTCATTCTTCTTCAACTACCACCACTGATTCAAGATGCTTTTGATATAGGTTGCCAAAGAAAGATTCTAGGTTGCCAAGCACTGGAAATTTTCAGTAACACATGTAGTTATTTTGTTCTTTTCTGTTTGGAAATAGATTTTGTGGTGTCACACCAAAATAATGGAAGAATGACCATTGTAACAATCAGTTACAGTCACTTCCTGTTCCATTCGTCACTTAAAATTAAAATCACTCAATGGAAAGTCCTTATAAGGATGCATATTCATTGATGTTATATGATGTTGGAAAACGATTAATAAAATACGATTTTTAAAAATTTAATAAAAATTATAACTTATTGTTTTCTTTTGTGAATGAAAAACTTTTTAGTCCCACAACGTGGAGTTTCCACTTTTTAGTTGTTTTAAAAGACTATATAAGCTTTTAGTCCTATATTGGGGAGTTCATCTTTTCAAGTTGTATTATTACATTATATAAACAAATTCACTACTTTTGTAAAATTTATGGGAAAGAGGTTGCTTTATATTTTAGAGGGATCCCAAGGGAAAATGTTTTATATTGTTTTCTTATGCGTTCGCGATTTTCTTAAGGGTTTTTTGGAGTTGCCAAGTTCAAGTTGAGCATCTACTACATATGCTAGTAGTAGGTGTAGTAGGGTGTGTTATCCAGGAGATATCCGTCCAGTGAGGGCTATAACATCACTCTTGAGTGCAGCCGGGCGCTAATGTCTTAAGGGCAACGTGTTGAACATGTGACTCACTCTGTTTTTCAAAGTTTTGCCTTGTTGCTGTTGCGGAGATCTGGAGAGATTGTTCGTTTCATCAAATCGATCACTTCCATTATAAAGGAGCTAAGTATCAATAACTTTTGCTTATTTGATTTTTCCTTGTTTTTGATTATTGGACCCAGCAATTTTAAGAAATTACAATTTGTAATAATCATGGATGTTAATTGTGTAGTGAAAAAACAAAAACTGAATTTTTTATCAGTTGTAGAGTTTCAAATTTATCTCTTAACCTAGAAGGAATTTCGATGAACCCTTTTGACCAAATGTAGTAGACATCTTGGTAGTTATCCACATAAATTTCAGAATTTTTGGAGTTGTAAAAGTATTTTTTTGATATTTTACAAAACAGTGAAACCTTTCTGAAGTTTTTATGGGGTGACCATGAGTTTTTTGATTTGGTGATTCAAACGAAGTTTGTAGATCTAGATGTTATATTCAAAACTCATATTTATTTTCCTATTCGGAACTAAGGTTTGTGAGATATGGTGTGTTAGGTGATTGGAAAATTACTGTGTTTGTGGTCAAAGTATAAACAAAGATTATGACATGAAATTGGAAAGGGACATGGATACCAGGAGCATGTGGATGAACACAATTCTTCCAAAGCTGACAAAGGCGAGAACATCAAACAACTATAAGCGTAGTCTTCAGAAGAAAGGTATGTTTCGTAAAACTGGATCCAACATTACTTTAATTAAGGGTGATTGTTATGTTTGTAAAAATTCCTGGCCAGGCGGCAGTAAATTGTAAACAACATAAAAACCTTAATAAGTAGAAATTTAATGCTAATTAGTTTAAACAAACTAGAACGAGTTCAGTGGCATGATGTCGGAAGTTATTTTAATAACCAATCCGAGAGACCAGTATGAGGGAAAAATATCAACTCGCTACGTGGCGCAAGATTAGGAGCCAAAGTTTCTTATTATAATACACCCAACTACACTATGTACACCCAACTACTTAGTCTTATCCTATCTAGTCAGCCCTAAGGGCGTAAATGTAATTTGATGTAACCTCCTACCCATAAAATATAAAGAGAAATAGGTTAGTGGGAATGGTCGGATAGCCAAGGCTACTCCCCTCTATCTCATAAGGCCTCCGTAGGTCTTCTTCTTCCCAAGAGCTCCATGAGAGCCTCTCCAATGGAGATCTTATAAACACCTCACAACATAGTGAAATCCGTGGATGTAGGTCACAATTGACCGAACCACGTAAAAAGATCTGTCTCCCTTTACATTTCTGCACTTTATCTTTCTTTTATACGTGTTTGATGTGATTTGATGGTTAAGATTATCATGAGTGTAGGCATCAGAAAAGATGCAACTACATTTTGGCGCTAGAAGCTTGTGAAAGAACATTGATACTTCACTACCAGCAAGTTTTGTAAGAGATCCAGTGAAGATCCACCTGCAATAATTGCTTTAAGGGCATTTTTGTCAAAGATCGACAAGTTTCAGACAACAAGGTGTCTCGTCCGATCCAAACAAAGCTTAAGCAAAAGAAAGAAGAGCAGACGAAGTTGTTGCGGGGAAGAAAGAACAATTTCATCCAAACAGAAAAATTAGAAGATCTATCATCACTAATCGACTGGGAATCGAAACTTTTCTTCTTATCTCTATCACTTTTGCTCTTAACATTCAGATCTACAAGTTTTCAGAGATATATCTCATAGAAATTTAAATTTGATTTTCATAAAAATCTGCAATTTCTTTCAAAATCTGTATTACAAGTTTTGGCTATAGATCCATGGTTATCAAACCTTTTTTCACAAACCCATCTAGGGATTTTATCTAAAAAACAGAAAAATAGGGAATTCTAGATTGATTTGGTCTTCCCTGTGTGTGAAATCGAATAAACATCTGATGATGAATCTCGTTCTTCATACGACAAAAGCTAACTTGGATTTGCATTGCGATTTGTTGATTGCAGCTGTACTGCTACTGGCGACAGCAAAAATTCCACCGGAGAAATCCAATGGGAGTGATTCACGATCACAAACTACTTTCAGTATATAGAGACCAACTCGTAGAGGCATCACTGATTCAGTTGGAGCAACCATCTCATACTGCTCAACTATGAGCATCAATTTCGCACGATTAGATCGGAAAACTCCTTCCTATCAGCTCGTGAAGAGGCAATCCTCCAGACGAGGCTCAACACGAGCTCGGACTCATCAGTTTATTTCCAAGCACCAGTCTCGTCACAGGCGATCAATAAGACACAATCAGAGCATGAACTCAGCTGCCATCAGCTTAGCCTGATTTAGGGATCTTTGTCTTCAATCTCTTCTCGTGCTTTCTTTCAAAGCAATTCTCAAACGAGTTTATCCGTATAGTGACTACTAACTTGTATTACTTGTTGTTGCAAAAAATGGTGGTAGACGATCAGAGTAGCTCACAATTACAGACCACCAGCAGCACAACCATCTCGAGGTCAACTCATGAAGGTGTTACAAACCTACGTGATGACGATCATCCAAGCTCGGACTCGATCCATATCGGACTCAATTATATCGAACGGCTCAATCTAGAGCATCAATCTCGGATAGTAATCAAATCTCGTTCGCAGATTACCATCATCAGCATCAGAGCTTGATTTAGAGCTTTTTGCTTTACTATCACCTCGTTCTGATTCGTATAACTATTGTTGAACGAATTTATCATATCCTGTTTACTCACACGATTGGGTTGTTGTCACAGAAAACGACCATGGGCGAAGTTGCATCGGAGCAGTAACATCAGTTCGCTACCATCAACTTCATGACCAACACGAGGCCATCTCGTGACGAACCAGAGATCGGAGCAACCATCTCGTACTGGCAGTACCCTCAGTTCGGAAAACCAACATCGGACGAACAATCAAAGCTCAATCGGACAGCTCAACTCGGAGCACCCATGTCAGACAGAAACCAATCTGCACGGCGAGGGCCAATCTGAGCTCGGACTCATTAGTCCCATCTCCGAGCAGTCACTCGGACGGCACCCCCTTTTCTCTTAATTTTCTCTTCCTATTGCATACAAAGCATGCGTTACTGAATAGTCTAAACAGGCTTTTGTTTAATAAACATATAAATGATTGATTCCTAGATACTTATATGGGGATAATGTTTTGAATCCATAGAAATTTAACGCGCTTCGTGAACAGCAGGTGCAACTATTGTGCCAATCTTAGATGGTTCATCATGCTCGCCAGGCTTATCTCGGAGCAGCCATCTCGGACAGATCCTCACACTTGGGATCGGACAATCAACTCTCATCGGCTCGTGTAGAAACAACCAGCACGAAGGGAGCCAGCCAGAGCTCGGACAGCTCAATTGGATCAACCATCTCGTACTCGCCAAGCAACCAGCAAGATGAGAGCCAACCAGAGCTCGGACTAACCAAGTCATCGGTCTAGGATCATGAACTCGGATCATGTCAATGATATCGGACTCATCAGTCCATTTCCGAGAAGCAACTCGGATACCATATCTTTCCTACCTCATCTCTTGATTTCTTTTGGATTACTGCATAACAGCTAGATGCTTTATACTTAAATATATACTTATATACTTTGAATCAAAGAATTTTGATATATTTCATGACCAACAGGTACTTGCTAATATGCTCTACAGAAAGACTCTTCCATGGCGTCTGTTTTAGATGGTCATTCCAAGACCAATAACACACTATCTAGCTCCAAAGAAGGCTAAGTATCTCTGGTCTCAAAGACCTTACTATACACAGACACCTGTATATTAAATAATAATCTAGAATCGCATGACATGTTAATTTAAGCGAAACCTTATAGCAGGGATTAGAAATAAATCGCTCAGACGAATTAAATGCTTTAGAAGTAAACTTTAGCTTCGCCATAACATATTACAATTACTTACATTAGAATGAGCAACAACAACTCCTTGATGAAGAGTGGTATGCCACTAATGCATTTCATTTCATATAAGCTCAAGCTGCCAATTTCATAAGAATGTTTATTAACAAACATTGAATTTCATTTCATCACATGATCATATAATAGTTACAAGAATCATTCATACTGCATACCTTGATATATGCTCATGCTATCTAAAATTCAAATGCAATTTGCAATAAATTATCATGATATAATATGTATAAAATGCTTTACATGCCCAATGCATTCATCTCGGATCGGTCACGACTGTGTATCCGAGCTCCCCAAGCTCATGAATTAGCTTGCAAATATTGTCCATAACAAGGGACATCTTATCTCTTTATCTTTAAATTTATTATTTTATAAACTTAAATATGCCTAGTCATTGACTTGAAGCATAATCATTTATATCTATACTTTTTCCACTGGTATTAACCAATAATTGGAATTTTCAGGGGCAAAAGGCAACCTCATAACAAAGGCTACAAAGCTAAAGGACGATACGATCTCCTACCTTTCTTGCCAGTCTAAGGACAAAAAAGGGCACTTTCTAACTCATATACTGAATCTACATATGCCTAACCAAGGCACAATTTTGCTTAAGAGCAAGCTAAGAAAATAGCTAGTCGCAAAGACCCAAGACGATATACATATCGCACTGGTATATCCAGAATTAAGTGTTGCTATCTAGTGCACCTGCTCCACAGCGAGCATCACAATAAATGACAATGTGACATCATATCGCATAAGATGAACAAAAACAATTTAATTAAAGTAAATGCTTTAGAATTATTAAATGCTTTTAACATTACGATGTATTAACATTTCATGTTTTGCAGCAAATCCCCATATGGTGGGAGAATTCAGTTAAGCCGGATTAATTATCCGCATTAAGTTAAGACGGACTAGTTGAAATACATAAAAACATGCTTATCATGCATTAGGAACTAGCATTATGCTATATAAGGATAGAGTCAGATTAGTTGAAATCTGCATAAAGGCATGTCTATCATGCGCTAAGGTTAGAGTCGGATTAGTCGTAATCCGCAATAAAGCTATTATTTTGTTTCCGTCTTCTTGCAGGTACACTGGATGTATGCATGGTACATCTGCTAGTTATATTTATGTGTTTTCCTGCAGGGTTAATTTGTGTATCATACATACATCCCCCTCTTATGCTATATGTATGTGTTTGCTTGCAGGGAAATTTGATGAATGTTGAATGAATGAGATATAAATATTTCCCTCTTGTCATATTTGTGTTTTCCTGCAGGGTAACTTAGTGTTCTTAATATATGAAATTTATCCATCACGGATGGCAATTAGGGCATGATCCCCATCCGAGAAAACATCTTCTCGAGATGGTAACTGGGGCATGATCCCCATCCGAGAAAACATCTTCTCGAGATGATAATTAGGGCACGATCCCCATCTGAGACCATTACGAATGGTATCGGGTTAAACGAAACCCTCGTGCGAGAAAATATCTTCTCAAGGCCATCATGAATGGTAATCAGGACACTAGTCCCATGCGAGGAAACATCTCCTCGCGACCATCAGGAGGATCCTTAAAATCCTCTCGACTTGTATTGTAAGAGGTTATTTGGCCAAATAGGAAGCTGATCACTTCCTGGACTTATAGCTCGTAACTTGTCCAAGGACGGAAGAGATACCACTATAATGATGGAGTTAGGGGAAAACCTTGACTTTGGCTTTCAAAAGCTATAAGCTCTTAAGTTTCCAAAAACCAAAGGGGGCAGTATATACCCTCGATAATTTCATATCGAGGAAACCAGTAAGTCCTCGGGGCAGGAGTTCGAATTACGATCTGAAGACATTTTGAGTCCCCACAAAAACAAGCCTCCAATTGGAGCACGAAGTAAGACCTCGGACTCCACTCCGAAGGCATTCAACAAAATCTTACGTCCACAGGAGTTGAGGCAAACAGTAATTCCTCGGGGCAAGGCTTCGGACTACCATCCGAAGACATTTTGAGTCCCCACAGATACAAGCCTCCAACTGGAGCACGAAGTAAGACGTCGGACTACCATCCGAAGGCATCTAATCAATCGTGCGGCAGCACGATTTGAGTAAGTACTTGGGGCAAGACCTCGGACTGTACCTCCATATCGGAAAGGAGCATGAACTCATACCATGACAGTGGTATCGGACTGGAGCATCGGCCTGGCATGTTCACCCGATCTGCTCGGACTCACAAGCTCACCTCATAGCAATCTGAAATTATTTGGAAATACACCACATCGATTAAATAACTCGCATAAGACTTTTTACACCAAGCCGAAGGATTCAAAGCTTATCTATCTTGATTTTCTTAAGGATTATTGTTCCAATAACCCTCAACCAAAGGAGCAAAATATGAGGGAAAAATATCAACTCGCTATGTGGCGCAAGATTAGGAGCCAAAGTATCTTACTATGACACACCCAACTACACTATGTACACCCAACTACTTAGTATTATCCTATCAAGTCAGCCCTAAGGGCGTAAATGTAATTTGATGTAACCTCCTACCTATAAAATAGAAAGAGAAATAGGTTAGTGGGGATGGTCGGATAGCCAAGGATACTACCCTCTATCTCATACGGCCTCCATAGGTCTTCTTCTTCCCAAGAGCTCCATGAGAGCCTCTCCAATGGAGATCTTGTAAACACCTCACAACATAGTGAAATCCTTGGATGTAGGTCACAATTGACCGAACCACGTAAAAAGATCTGTCTCCCTTTAAATTTCTGCACTATATCTTTCTTTTATATGTGTTTGATGTGATTTGATGGTTAAGATCATCATGGGTGTAAGCATCAGAAAAGATGCAACAACAACCAGTAGGTGGACTCTGGAGCCACCAAGAATACTTGTTGAAACAGAGACCTGTTCACTTCTTATCATAGGATAAGGGATGTCGAGAAACTCTATATGAGTAACTCATCTGCAACCGAGGTTGCATAAAAGGGAAAGGTCGAGTAGAAGCTCATATTTGTAATATTCTCACATTGAATGAAGTTTTCATATTCCGGGCATATGCAAGAATCTTGTATCTTGTTCTGTTGTAGATGGTAAAATATTTAAGATTTTAATTGAATCTGGAAAACTTGTTGCAACTAGGAAGTGATTTTTTAAGCAAGAGTTATAGGACTTTGGGTATATATAAGCTTAACGGAAAAACTTATGATGTGAACATAATTGATTCTTGTGCTTTCTTTGTGTGATTGATTGTTTTACGTGGTAGACTTGGAACCGTAAACTTATAAGTCAATGCTTAACTGGCTAGCATAGGTTGCGTACCCAAATATATGTTGGACTTTGAACACAAAATTGAAATCTGTGAAGAATTAAAATATAGAACCTTTTAGCACAAATGTTCAGAGTAATTCTAATCCTTTAGAATTAATTCAGTCAGGCCTAGCTGACATGAGTTCAACCCAAAACTACTATGGTAAAAGATGGTTTATAACTTCTGAAGATGATTGTACGAGGTACTATCTTGTGTACTTACTTAGGGACAAGGATGATGCCTTAGAAACCTTAAGATGTCTTGAAGTTGAATGTAGTTGCAGGAAATCCTACAACACACCCCTTGTAATAATTTGTAGATCTAAACATAAAAATGATGATAAGAATGCTAAAATTATAAAGAGACACAAGGTTTACGTGGTTCGATCAATTTTATCTACATCCACGGGGTTAGGTTTTACTATGATTATTTATAATTACATCTTGATTACATGGAGACTCCATTAATGAGTATTTGGAGCTCTATGTTCTTGAGGGAGGAAGAAGAAGGAGATAATAATTTCACAGAATATGATTCTTCCGAATGATGTGATTATCTCGCTCAATTATTTCGCACAATTATAAGCAACTTGAAGAGATTATACTATTGCATGAGCACAAAACATGAGACAGAGGAAAAGATAAGAATAAGGGAACAATTCGCACATTCAACATTTTCTCAAGGATTCTACCCTCATAGATAAAGAACAGAGGCAACTATGGATTACCAATAAAACATTTTATGTTCTTTATCTTCTCCGCAAGAATTACCAAAAATGGAGTAATAATTTCGCATGAATAGAGGCAATACTTATTATTCTTATTCAAGGACGGATACTTCTTATATTTCGAGGATTGAGTACTTCTTATACTCCTTGAAGGATACTTCATACTTCGCATACTTCAAAAGATGATACTTCTTATTTACTTCCCAACATTCCGGAACTTCACAAAAGAATAGAGGCAAGTACGGACTTTTCAAGTCCAGTATTCTTTCGCTCGTTCCTTCATCAACAAAGATCAAAGACTACTCCAATAACACGTATCTCGCTCCAACAATTACAACAACAGATTTTTTCCTGAAGATCTCTCTTCAATCAATATTCCATAAAAAAGAGGCAAGATGTAGGATCAGAATCTCGCAACAACGACATGCTTGTGAAATTACTAGCAATACATCACGAAGACATCGCAGTATGATTTCAGAAATGACATAACAGATGACATCAGCTTAAACGTGATAAAAGTATGATGATCGTGCGAAAATTAGGAATGCTGTGAATGTTACATTTGTAAGCTTGCGAAAATACCGCAAGCCAGATCCGAAATTAGGGGAAATCTTAGTTGTACATTAGCTGTCATCCACTATGTAAACACCTATATAAAGAGAAAGGCAAGAGAGAGAAAGGAGATAGATAATCAGAAAGAGAGACACACTTTAGGAGAGGATACATTCTATAGAGAGAAAAAGTAGAATTTGCTGTATTATTATTATCTCCTTCTTCTTCCTCCCTCAAGAATCTAGAGATCCAAATACTCATTAATGGAGTCTCCATGTAATCAAGATGTAATTACAAATAATCATAGTAAAACCTAACCCCGTGGATGTAGATCAAATTGATCGAACCACGTAAACCTTGTGTCTCTTTACAATTTTAGCATTCTTATCATCATTTTTATGTTTAGATCTACAAATTATTACAAGGGATGTGTTGTAGGATTTCCTGCAACTACATTCTTATCATCATTTCCTGCAACCTAATGTCACTGCATCTTATATGGTCTTATTTCTTCGCATTCTTGTTCTCGCAGATTAACCAGGTTCTTCTTTTTCTTTGTTTACTACAATCTTAAAAAATCAAACGGGTGAAACATACATAAGTTTAAACTAACTTTTCTAAATCAGAGGGCGATGAGTTTCGCATAGTGCTGAATCCGATCCTTTAAATCAACTGAAAATTTTGATATGCAATGATTTTGAAAGCAATCATATGGGTTTGTAAATCAAGTTTCGTTAATTTTAAATCTCCGATCAAGACTCATTTTTAGATCAGTTTTCATGGAGTAAATCCACTTTCGAATGAAGTACACATTATGAATTTTTGTTTTTCAAAGGTATTTTTCAAATATTTTATGTAAATCACCAGATCTAGAAATCAAAAGAAAAAGAAAATTGAAGAATTAAGACAAGGATATGTCCTGTTAAGGCTTATTGTTGATGAAAACTCCGCTTAATTTCTTTGATGTTGTATGTTTCTTTCGATCTGCTCTTGTTTTGCACTACCTTATTTTCTCTTTTCCATAAACTTCTTCTCAAATCTATTGTCGGGTAAAGAAATCTCTTTAGTTGAAATTTCCGATTTCGCCCTTAGAGCTTACAGATCCAGTGGAATTCATCACCAACAATAGCCAATTTTTCTTTGCTTTCTTGAACCAACAAGATCAGGTAGTGTTTCTAGCGCCAAAATGTAGTTGCAGGAAATCCTACAACACACCCCTTGTAATAATTTGTATATATAAACATAAAAATGATGATAATAATGCTAAAATTGTAAAGAGACACAAGGTTTACGTGGTTCGATCAATTTGATCTACATCCACGGGGTTAGGTTTTACTATGATTATTTGTAATTACATCTTGATTACATGGAGACTCCATTAATGAGTATTTGGAGCTCTAGGTTCTTGAGGGAGGAAGAAGAAGGAGATAATAATAATACAACCAATTCTACTTTCTCTTTCTACAGAATGTATCCTCTCCTAAAGTGTGCCTCTCTTTCTGATTATCTATCTCCTTTCTCTCTCTTGCCTTTCTCTTTATATAGGTGTTTACATAGTGGATGACATCTAATGTACAACTAACATTTCCCCTAATTTCGGATCTGGCTTGCGGTATTTCCGCAAGCTTACAAATGTAACATTCGCAACATTCCTAATTTTCGCACGATCATCATACTTTTCTCACGTTTAAGATGATGTCATCTGTTATGTCAATCATACTGCGATGTCTTCGTGATGTATTGCTAGTAATTTCGCAAGCATGTCGTTGTTGCGAGATTCTGATCCTACATTGAAAACTAATTAGAAGCCTTGAACATAACAATTGTATCCTTAATGAGGTTAGAATTTCCATGTTGATTAGTTCAGGATTACCTGCGGCCTTGGGGTGGGGGGTGGTGGTCAGTCCTCTTAACTAGTATATCCTGAATAGAGTACCCTTTTAAGGATCAGATGAAACTCCATATGATTAATTGTGTGGGTGTTTGACTAAGATTGTAATTCCTCTTCCTAAAAGAACTAGATTGAACCCAAAAATGTTGATTGTATCTTCATATAGGGTATGCTGAGTATACTTCTACATATAGATTTTGGTTTTGTGTTCTGATTTTTCCTGACTTTGGTGTGAATATTATTATGAAATCTAGGGATGCTGAGTTCTTTGAACATGTTTATTCTAAACTTGTACCTCATTAGAGATGTGTTGTTGATCCCCTAGATTTATTTTCAAATAGTTAGCACTTATTTTAAAGGAAGATGAAGTTGATGTTGATCCTAAGAGAAGTAAAACAATTAGACTTGAGACTTCTTATGAAACTGACTTCATAACATGCCTAGCTTAGTCTGAGCCCCAGACTTGTAAAGAATCCTTAATATCTACTGAAACCCAATTCTGGTAAGAAGCTTCATTTAGTGAAATGGACTCAGTCTGTCGGAACCAGACTTGGGAGCTTGCTAGTTTACCTCCAGGGATTAAGACCATGAGATGTAAATGAGTCTTTAAGAGGAAACGATATGTAGATGGAACTGCGGAAAAATATTAAGCTAAGTTGGTAGCTAAAGGCTATAAACTAAAATAAGGTGTAGATTTCCTTGATTCTTATTCACTTGTGACGAGAATTACTTCTGTTGAGATGCTAATTGATATTGCTGCCATAAACAACTTGGAGATACATCAAATGGATGTTAAGACAACTTTTCTAAGACCGTGAATTAGATAAAGAAATTTACATAGACCAACCTGAGGACTTTTTAGTGAAAGGTTATGAAGACAAAGTTTGTAAATTTAACGAATATTTGTATGGTTTTCAAATAAGCACGTAAATAATGATCATGTGATAATGTATAGTGGAAATGAATCTTACAAATAACTTGTTAAGGATGCCTGTGTGATTGTATGCTTGTATGTTGATGATATGCTTATACTTGATACAAACATAGATGTGAATAATTCCACTAAAAACATGCACTGAATGAGAATGTTTACTAGAAAGACTTAGTCCCTTTTTATGTAAGGGATAAGGATTAGAAGATAATCAAAAATTTATAGTCTTAGTCATTCTCATTATGTTGAATTTGTGCTTATGATATACAATCAGTCTGATTGAAATCCTGCGTGTACTCCATACAATTCTTCTTGTAGACTCGGGAAAAATAAGGGTAATGGAGTATCTTAACTTGAATACTCAAGAGTAATAGGATGTCTGATGAATTTAATGAACTGTAAGAGTCTAGACGTTTCCTATATCGTGAGAAAGTTAAATATCTATACTTGTAGTCCATAACAAGAGCATTAGGATGCACTTAGTAGAGTATTATGGTACCTAAAATACTCTATTACCTTTTGTTCGATTTATGAAATGTATCTTGTTGTCCTTGAGGGACTTTGTGATGCAAACTGGATAGTTGACCCAAAGGATTCTAAGTCTACGAGTGAATATGTTTTCACTCTAGCAAGAGGGTTTGTTTTTGGAAGATTTTCAGACAAACATATATCGCTCAATTCATTATGGAATCTGAGTATTGCGTTAAATAAAGAATGAGAGGGGGCCGAGTGCCTAAGATGATTTTTAGTAGACATTCCTCTCTGACATAGGCATGTGCCAGCTATATCTATACATTGTGTTAGCCAAACTATAATAGCTAAAGTCAAAAATAACTAATCTCAATCGGCGTTATTTCCATTGATTTGATAAAGTCCAAGGAGAATATCGCACAACCTTTGACGAAAGGTTTATCCAAAGAGATAGTTAGAAATGCATCGAGGGGGATGGGGCTTAAGCTCATAAATTAAACTTGCCATGAAGGATACTCAACCTTGTTGACTGGAGATCCCAAGATCAAGGTTTCGAATGAGACACCTAATTTGTGGTGGGTAAAGGTAAACACTATCAGAGAATTTCATTCTCTGTCCCTTCCATATGGTGTAGACGTGATAGTGTGACTGCATGTGAAGGATGACTTTTAAGAAGTCTTAATGAGTTCCATAGTTTCAATTTAAGATTGAAGTGGGGTGTAGCAGTAACACTCTTTATGGAAACTCACCTATCTGAATGAGGAAGTGGGGTCGCTTCCTATGAGAATATGAGCTTTGATTATATAGAGCATTCTGAGAAACAGGATATGTCCAGGGCCAAATTGGACAAAACGGCACGAGCTTGGCAGCAACCTTGGAGATATCATCCGTGGTTGTATCGCGAATTACATCAAATGCTAGCAGTTCAAGACATAGTTCACTGTCTCTAGCAAGTAATTTAGGTAATATCTCACTAAGCAAAGGTTCAAGACCTCATGGACACCTCTGCCTAAAAATGGTATGTCCTACGTTTTTTTATGTGATTTTCGTTTTGATGGTTTTGGTATTACTGGAACTTAGGACCTAAGAGTCACTAAGGGTTCACTAGTTAATGCCTTTTCACTTTGGTGAAAGGAACCTTTAGTCTCACTTGTGAGGAACTAAAGATGAAAGCTCTCTATACTATATGATTTTTGCAATCCATAGTATGACCCTGGGGTCAACACACTGTTGTGTAAGGGAGATGACGTTGGAATGGCTAGTATGACTTCAACATGCACGATCTGTCTGTTTGTTCAGTCAGTTCGGGTCGTGAGATTGGGTTGTTAATTTAGCAAGATCTATCTGTGTTTTCGTGTTTTATTGAGTTTTCATTCATGTGGGGATTGTTGGAAAACGATTAATAAAATACGATTTTTAAAGTTTTAATAAAAATTATAATTTATTGTTTTCTTTTGTGAACGAAAAACTTATTAGTCCCACACCGTGGGGTTTCCACTTTTTAGTTGTTTTAAGAGACTATATAAGCTTTTAGTCCCACATTGGGGAGTTCATCTTTTTAAGTTATATTAGTCCATTATATAAACAAATTCACTATTTTTGTAAAATCTATGGGAAATGGGTTGCTGTATATTTTAGAGGGACCGCCAAGGAAAAATATTTTATATTGTTTTCTCATGCGTTCGAGATTTTCCTTAAGGTTTTTTTTTGGAGTTGCCAAGCTTAAGTTGAGCATCTACTACATATGCTAGTAGTAGGTGTAGTAGGGTATTTTATCCTGGAGATATCCGTCCTGTGAGGGCTTTAACATCACTCTTGAGTGTAGTCGGGCGCTAATGTCTTAATGGCAACGTGAACACGTGACTCACTCTGTTTATCTAAATTTTGCCTTGTTACTGTTGCGGAGATCTGGAGAGCTCGTTTGTTTCATCAAATTGATCACTTCCATTATAAAGGAGCTATGTATCAATAACTTTTGCTTATTTGATTTTGCTTTGTTTTTGATTATTGCACCCAACATATAATGCAACGAAGCGAACACTAAGAAACTATAAATTAACGTACAAATTCTTAACTCACGACTAAAAGCCCTCGATATGGACCACGGCTAAAGGCCCTCAGTGAAGGAAAACAAAAAGACTTAAAGTTGGAGGAGGCATCTGAGAGATTCACCCTTCACGAGAAGGTCAAATGCTTCATTGATCTTTAAGAAGGGAAGCTCATGAGTTATAAATCCATCCAGTTTCACCACCTTGCCAGAGACGAAAAAGTAAAATAAAAACAACAGCAAACAAATATCATACTGAACAAGAGATGGAAATAATTCCTACTTACCCCGCTAATGCAGTCATCTGCAAATTTGGGCAACTGGGACTTCCCTTTAAAGTCTCCAAAGACAGATGCAACGATTTTCCGACCATCGAACAATTCCATCGGATGGAGAGGCATCATGTTTGGCGTTGGGTGAATTCCCAAAACTACTGTTAGTCCCCACCCCTGTGTGCACAATAACAACAACAAAAAATTGGGGATGGAATCAATGTTGGATACGACAGGTAGGTGACTGGCTAGCTCGTAGAACAGATGCACAGTAAGATCACATATTTTTCACCAGAGCAGTAAATAAAAAACATGATTATTGTAATTATTGTAATTTTCAATTCCCTATGCAAATAATTGGGAGATATCTAGTGATTTTGTTTTATTCTTATCAAGATGCAAAATAGACCGCAATTCAAAGGTTAAAAAAAACAAAAGAAATCCAGGCAGAGTCGTGGAGGTACATTTGGAAACATAGCATAATGAAACTTTACTTGGGATACCAATTTCAGATCCAGGATTTTCTAGACTGTAAAATGCAACTGGAAAAAGAATACGTACATCATGGGTGGATAGAAATGCTTCCCGTAGAACGCCAAGGTTGCCTGCACACTCGAAGCTGTAATCAACTCCTTTCCCTCCAGTCATTTCTCTAATTATCTGTACAACAAAAACGTCATTCATTGCAATTATGTATACGTTTCTTACTAGTTAGATATTCATTTGAAGATGTGACGGTTGTCCTCCAAATTATTCATGGTGATGTTATAGAATTTGTCGCATACACATAACTTGTGTTGCCGGTGCCAACTGCCAACTACCCAAATTGACTACGAAGATATAGTACGTGTTCAAGTAAATAATCACAATTTACTAATCTCAGTTTATATGGTCGGCAAAGAAGTAATATATATATATATATATATATATATATATATTAAGAGAAAAAGAGAAAGTACAAACGAGCACCCACAAGAGAAAGAAAACAGGACCTCTAAGGCTAATGACTACCAAACACAAGAAAGAAGACAAAAACAAAATAAACTTTACAAGGCCACTAAGAGCAACTGCAGTGGACGACTAAACCCAAATTTGATGTCGAGTGGGTTGGCGTAGTGGGACGGACCATCGATCAAAATTTGATCAAAGAGTAAAACTCGGACCAAATTTGGTCGGCGATTAAGACCAAATCCAAATATAGTCGGGCGTTTATATAATGTCCGCCTACCCGACGGGCGTTGGTATAATGTCCGCCTGTAACCGCGCGTTCGTAAAGTTAACGCCTGATGCAGGGCGTTGGTATAATGTCCGCCTGGATGGGGCGTTGGTATAATGTCCGCCTGAATGGGGCGTTGGTATAATCAACGCCTGGCATGGGGCGTTGGTATAATGTCCGCCTGGATGGGGCGTACGTAAAGTTAACGCCGGACACCCAGGCGTTGGTATAGTCATGATCCCAAATTTGAAAAGTTTTGAAAACTTTACTTGGGGCGTTGTCTTTATCAACGCCCCTTTTTTTTTTTTTTTTTTTT